>NW_028119924.1:0-137178 GCF_965119305.1 Pelophylax lessonae | reverse complement strand
TACTGTCCTCTCCTCCCATCATTATCTATACATAGGAGCTTACACTCTACTGTCCTCTCCTCCATCATTATCTATACATAGGAGCTTACACTCTACTGTCCTCTCCTCCATCATTATCTATACATAGGAGCTTACACTCTACTGTCCCCTCCCCCATCATTATCTATACATAGGAGCTTACACTCTACTGTCCTCTCCTCCATCATTATCTATACATAGGAGCTTACACTCTACTGTCCCCTCCTCCATCATTATCTATACATAGGAGCTTACACTCTACTGTCCCCTCCTCCATCATTATCTATACATAGGAGCTTACACTCTACTGTCCTCTCCTCCATCATTATCTATACATAGGAGCTTACACTCTACTGTCCCCTCCTCCATCATTATCTATACATAGGAGCTTACACTCTACTGTCCTCTCCTCCCATCATTATCTATACATAGGAGCTTACACTCTACTGTCCTCTCCTCCCATCATTATCTATACATAGGAGCTTACACTCTACTGTCCTCTCCTCCATCATTATCTATACATAGGAGCTTACACTCTACTGTCCTCTCCTCCATCATTATCTATACATAGGAGCTTACACTCTACTGTCCCCTCCTCCATCATTATCTATACATAGGAGCTTACACTCTACTGTCCTCTCTCCATCATTATCTATACATAGGAGCTTACACTCTACTGTCCTCTCCTCCCATCATTATCTATACATAGGAGCTTACACTCTACTGTCCTCTCCTCCATCATTATCTATACATAGGAGCTTACACTCTACTGTCCTCTCCCCATCATTATCTATACATAGGAGCTTACACTCTACTGTCCCCTCCTCCATCATTATCTATACATAGGAGCTTACACTCTACTGTCCCTCCTCCATCATTATCTATACATAGGAGCTTACACTCTACTGTCCCCTCCTCCATCATTATCTATACATAGGAGCTTACACTCTACTGTCCTCTCCTCCATCATTATCTATACATAGGAGCTTACACTCTACTGTCCTCTCCTCCATCATTATCTATACATAGGAGCTTACACTCTACTGTCCTCTCCTCCCATCATTATCTATACATAGGAGCTTACACTCTACTGTCCTCTCCTCCATCATTATCTATACATAGGAGCTTACACTCTACTGTCCTCTCCTCCATCATTATCTATACATAGGAGCTTACACTCTACTGTCCTCTCCTCCCATCATTATCTATACATAGGAGCTTACACTCTACTGTCCCCTCCTCCATCATTATCTATACATAGGAGCTTACACTCTACTGTCCCCTCCTCCATCATTATCTATACATAGGAGCTTACACTCTACTGTCCCCTCCCCCATCATTATCTATACATAGGAGCTTACACTCTACTGTCCTCTCCTCCATCATTATCTATACATAGGAGCTTACACTCTACTGTCCTCTCCCATCATTATCTATACATAGGAGCTTACACTCTACTGTCCTCTCCTCCATCATTATCTATACATAGGAGCTTACACTCTACTGTCCCCTCCTCCATCATTATCTATACATAGGAGCTTACACTCTACTGTCCTCTCCTCCATCATTATCTATACATAGGAGCTTACACTCTACTGTCCCCTCCCCATCATTATCTATACATAGGAGCTTACACTCTACTGTCCTCTCCCCCATCATTATCTATACATAGGAGCTTACACTCTACTGTCCCCTCCCCATCATTATCTATACATAGGAGCTTACACTCTACTGTCCTCTCCTCCATCATTATCTATACATAGGAGCTTACACTCTACTGTCCCCTCCCCCATCATTATCTATACATAGGAGCTTACACTCTACTGTCCTCTCCTCCATCATTATCTATACATAGGAGCTTACACTCTACTGTCCCCTCCTCCATCATTATCTATACATAGGAGCTTACACTCTACTGTCCCCTCCCCCATCATTATCTATACATAGGAGCTTACACTCTACTGTCCCCTCCTCCATCATTATCTATACATAGGAGCTTACACTCTACTGTCCCCTCCCCCATCATTATCTATACATAGGAGCTTACACTCTACTGTCCCTCCTCCCATCATTATCTATACATAGGAGCTTACACTCTACTGTCCCCTCCCATCATTATCTATACATAGGAGCTTACACTCTACTGTCCTCTCCCCATCATTATCTATACATAGGAGCTTACACTCTACTGTCCTCTCCCCATCATTATCTATACATAGGAGCTTACACTCTACTGTCCCCTCCTCCCATCATTATCTATACATAGGAGCTAACACTCTACTGTCCTCTCCTCCCATCATTATCTATACATAGGAGCTTACACTACTACTGTCCCCTCCTCCCATCATTATCTATACATAGGAGCTTACACTCTACTGTCCCTCTCCCCCATCATTATATATACATAGGAGCTTACACTCTACTGTCCTCTCCTCCATCTTATTATACATAGGAGCTTACACTCTACTGTCCTCTCCTCCCATCATTATCTATACATAGGAGCTTACACTCTACTGTCCCCTCCCCCATCATTATCTATACATAGGAGCTTACACTCTACTGTCCCTCCTCCCATCATTATCTATACATAGGAGCTTACACTCTACTGTCCCCTCCTCCATCATTATCTATACATAGGAGCTTACACTCTACTGTCCTCTCCTCCATCATTATCTATACATAGGAGCTTACACTCTACTGTCCTCTCCCATCATTATCTATACATAGGAGCTTACACTCTACTGTCCTCTCCTCCATCATTATCTATACATAGGAGCTTACACTCTACTGTCCTCTCCTCCATCATTATCTATACATAGGAGCTTACACTCTACTGTCCCCTCCTCCATCATTATCTATACATAGGAGCTTACACTCTACTGTCCCCTCCTCCATCATTATCTATACATAGGAGCTTACACTCTACTGTCCCCTCCTCCATCATTATCTATACATAGGAGCTTACACTCTACTGTCCTCTCCTCCATCATTATCTATACATAGGAGCTTACACTCTACTGTCCTCTCCCATCATTATCTATACATAGGAGCTTACACTCTACTGTCCTCTCCTCCATCATTATCTATACATAGGAGCTTACACTCTACTGTCCCCTCCTCCATCATTATCTATACATAGGAGCTTACACTCTACTGTCCTCTCCTCCATCATTATCTATACATAGGAGCTTACACTCTACTGTCCTCTCCCATCATTATCTATACATAGGAGCTTACACTCTACTGTCCCCTCCCCCATCATTATCTATACATAGGAGCTTACACTCTACTGTCCTCTCCCATCATTATCTATACATAGGAGCTTACACTCTACTGTCCTCTCCCATCATTATCTATACATAGGAGCTTACACTCTACTGTCCTCTCCCATCATTATCTATACATAGGAGCTTACACTCTACTGTCCTCTCCTCCATCATTATCTATACATAGGAGCTTACACTCTACTGTCCCCTCCTCCATCATTATCTATACATAGGAGCTTACACTCTACTGTCCTCTCCTCCATCATTATCTATACATAGGAGCTTACACTCTACTGTCCTCTCCCCCATCATTATCTATACATAGGAGCTTACACTCTACTGTCCTCTCCTCCATCATTATCTATACATAGGAGCTTACACTCTACTGTCCTCTCCCCCCATCATTATCTATACATAGGAGCTTACACTCTACTGTCCTCTCCTCCATCATTATCTATACATAGGAGCTTACACTCTACTGTCCTCTCCTCCATCATTATCTATACATAGGAGCTTACACTCTACTGTCCCCTCCCCCATCATTATCTATACATAGGAGCTTACACTCTACTGTCCCCTCCCCCATCATTATCTATACATAGGAGCTTACACTCTACTGTCCCCTCCCCCATCATTATCTATACATAGGAGCTTACACTCTACTGTCCCCTCCTCCATCATTATCTATACATAGGAGCTTACACTCTACTGTCCCCTCCCCCATCATTATCTATACATAGGAGCTTACACTCTACTGTCCCCTCCCCCATCATTATCTATACATAGGAGCTTACACTCTACTGTCCTCTCCTCCATCATTATCTATACATAGGAGCTTACACTCTACTGTCCTCTCCTCCATCATTATCTATACATAGGAGCTTACACTCTACTGTCCCCTCCTCCATCATTATCTATACATAGGAGCTTACACTCTACTGTCCCCTCCCATCATTATCTATACATAGGAGCTTACACTCTACTGTCCTCTCCTCCATCATTATCTATACATAGGAGCTTACACTCTACTGTCCTCTCCTCCCATCATTATCTATACATAGGAGCTTACACTCTACTGTCCTCTCCTCCATCATTATCTATACATAGGAGCTTACACTCTACTGTCCCCTCCCATCATTATCTATACATAGGAGCTTACACTCTACTGTCCCCTCCCTCATCATTATCTATACATAGGAGCTTACACTCTACTGTCCCCTCCTCCATCATTATCTATACATAGGAGCTTACACTCTACTGTCCTCTCCTCCATCATTATCTATACATAGGAGCTTACACTCTACTGTCCTCTCCTCCATCATTATCTATACATAGGAGCTTACACTCTACTGTCCTCTCCCCCATCATTATCTATACATAGGAGCTTACACTCTACTGTCCTCTCCTCCATCATTATCTATACATAGGAGCTTACACTCTACTGTCCCCTCCCATCATTATCTATACATAGGAGCTTACACTCTACTGTCCCCTCCCCCCATCATTATCTATACATAGGAGCTTACACTCTACTGTCCCCTCCCCCCATCATTATCTATACATAGGAGCTTACACTCTACTGTCCTCTCCTCTCATCATTATCTATACATAGGAGCTTACACTCTACTGTCCCCTCCTCCATCATTATCTATACATAGGAGCTTACACTCTACTGTCCCCTCCTCCATCATTATCTATACATAGGAGCTTACACTCTACTGTCCTCTCCTCCATCATTATCTATACATAGGAGCTTACACTCTACTGTCCTCTCCTCCATCATTATCTATACATAGGAGCTTACACTCTACTGTCCTCTCCCCCATCATTATCTATACATAGGAGCTTACACTCTACTGTCCTCTCCCCCATCATTATCTATACATAGGAGCTTACACTCTACTGTCCTCTCCCCCATCATTATCTATACATAGGAGCTTACACTCTACTGTCCTCTCCTCCCATCTTTATCTATACATAGGAGCTTACACTCTACTGTCCTCTCCCCCATCATTATCTATACATAGGAGCTTACACTCTACTGTCCCCTCCCCCATCATTATCTATACATAGGAGCTTACACTCTACTGTCCTCTCCCCCATCATTATCTATACATAGGAGCTTACACTCTACTGTCCTCTCCTCCATCATTATCTATACATAGGAGCTTACACTCTACTGTCCTCTCCTCCATCATTATCTATACATAGGAGCTTACACTCTACTGTCCTCTCCTCCATCATTATCTATACATAGGAGCTTACACTCTACTGTCCTCTCCCCCATCATTATCTATACATAGGAGCTTACACTCTACTGTCCCCTCCCCCATCATTATCTATACATAGGAGCTTACACTCTACTGTCCTCTCCTCCATCATTATCTATACATAGGAGCTTACACTCTACTGTCCCCTCCCCCATCATTATCTATACATAGGAGCTTACACTCTACTGTCCTCTCCTCCCATCATTATCTATACATAGGAGCTTACACTCTACTGTTCCCTCCTCCATCATTATCTATACATAGGAGCTTACACTCTACTGTCCTCTCCTCCCATCATTATCTATACATAGGAGCTTACACTCTACTGTCCCCTCCTCCATCATTATCTATACATAGGAGCTTACACTCTAGTGACCTTGTACAGAGGGGCTGAAAGCTTCATGGTTGTGAATGGTTGGATGAGAAGGCCCTTTGAGTTTGGCTCGGGGTCCTTTAAGTCCTCTGCTATTTGCGCTCGCTATGGTTCCCCTCATCAGGAGGTGAGGGAGCCGACTGCTGTGCGGGGGGCCTTTGGGCATTCCTGGGGGGGCTGCCATTGAGGGTCGTGGAGTATGCTGATGACGTGTCTGTTTTTATTAGTGGGACGGATTAGGTGGGATGGAGGAGTTGGGACGGAGGTGGTGGGACGGAGGTGGCTGGAGGTGGTGGGATAGAGGTGGTTGCTGGGGAAGGTGGGACAGAGGAGGTAGGATTGAGGAGGCTGGGGGTTGTGGGACGGAGGTGGCTGAGGGAGGTAGTGGGACAGAGGTTGCTGGAGGAGGTGGCTGGACAGAGGAGGTGGGACTGAGGAGGCTGGGGGAGTTGGGACTGAGGAGACTGGGGGAGGTGGGACTGAGGAGGCTGGGAGAGGTGGGATGGGGGAGGTGGGACTGAGGTGGCTGGGGGAGGTGGGACTGAGGAGGCTGGGGGAGGTGGGACTGAGGAGGCTGGGGGAGGTGGGACTGAGGAGGCTGGGAGAGGTGGGACAGAGGTGGTGGGATGGGGGAGGTGGGACTGAGGTGGCTGGGAGAGGTGGGACAGAGGTGGTGGGACGGAGTAGGTGGGATGCGGGAGGTGGCTGGGGGAGGTGGGGCGGAGGTGGTGGTGGGACAGAGGCGGTAGGATTGAGGAGGCTGGGGGAGGTGGGACGGAGGTGGCTGGGGGAGGTGGCATGAAGGTGGTGGGACGGAGGAGAATGGGAGAGGTGGGCCGGAGGTGGTGAGACGGAGGAGGTGGTCTCGGTGATGAAGCAGTACGCCGAGGCATCCAGCTCAAAGATTAATCAGGATAAGAGTGAAGTTTTCTGGATGGGAGGAGAAGGTGAAGGCTTTGAACTTCCGGACACCTTTCCGGCGCCCCGGCTGGAAATTAAAATTTTAGGCTACAAGATGGCAAGGTCGAGGTTTTCAGCTGGAAGGAATGGAAACTCTCTTACAGGGAAAGGATTGTGGTGCGACTTGCGCTCTGAGGATCTTGAGGGGGAACTCCACGCCAAAATGAGGGAAAAAACGGCATAGGGCCCCCCCCCCCCCCCCAGGTTCCAAACCAGGCCCTTCGGGTCTGTAGGGATTATGAGGGGAGCCCCACGCCGAAAAAAACAGCATAGGGTCCCCCCCAAAATCCATACCAGACCCTTATCTGAGCATGCAGCCCAGCAGGTCGGGAAAGGGCAGGGGATGAGTGAGCGGCCCCACCCGCTCCTGGGCCATACCAGGCCACACGCCCTCAACATGGGGGGGTGGATGTTTTGGAGCAGGAAGGGCCCTGCACCCTCCACTCTAATGCACCTTGTCCCCATGTTGATGAGGACAAGGGCCTCTTCCCGACAACCCTGGGGTAGGGATAGACCGATATTTTGTACATTTAAAGTTTTGAAAAATAAAGACAATTTTTGACGCAAATCTGGTACTGAACATGTACATTTTTGTTTAATGCTTAATGCCTGGCTGACTAGCACCATGTGGTGGGTGGCTGGCTGGCACCCTGTGGTGGGTGGGTGGCTGGCTGGCACCCTGTGGTGGGTGGGTGGCTGGCTGGCACCCTGTGGTGGGTGGGTGGCTGGCTGGCACCCTGTGGTGGGTGGGTGGCTGGCTGGCACCCTGTGGTGGGTGGGTGGCGGGCACCCTGTGGTGGGTGGCTGGCTGGCACCCTGTGGTGGGTGGCTGGCTGGCACCCTGTGGTGGGTGGGTGGCGGGCACCCTGTGGTGGGTGGCTGGCTGGCACCCTGTGGTGGGTTTGGCTGTCTGGTTACTGGTGTGCACAAAGCCGTTGTTTTTTTGTTTTATTTTTTTTTCTGGCAAAAAAGCAATTTTCTGTTTCTTTGATGATTTGTATTTCTATAAATATGTCTGTGAGGTTTTTATTAATCAGAAATGTCCCCCCTCCCCCACAGTCACAGAGTGATATGTATGGGAGACGGGTGTTGGGTGAATCAGATCTCTGACATAGACAGTGGAGCAGTATAACAGGAAATGCAAGTCATCCCCCCTCCCCCCCTCTCTCCTCCTCCCCCCCTCTCTCCTCCTCCCCCCTCTCTCCTCCTCCCCCCCTCTCTCCTCCTCCCTCCTCCCCTCCTCCCTCCTCCCCTCCTCCCTCCTCCTCACCCTCCTCCTTATTTACTTCTACTTTCGTTTCAGGACTTTCTCTTCTGGATTCTTCACTCCGCAACTCATCGCTGTGCTGGAGACATCGCACCCCTCCCCCACCCCGCCTGACTGCACACCCCTTCCCAGGGTGACACTGCACCCCTCCCCCACCTGACTGCACCCCTTCCCCCTGCCAGGGTGACACTGCACCCCTCCTCTTACTCCAGGTGACCCCCACACCCCCTTTTATCCTCCCTGGATGACTCCGCACCTCCTGGGGTGATTGTGGACCCTCCATGATGGAAGTTCGGTGAGTACGGGGTGACCTCTCCACTCCCCTATTACATAAACCGGCCCCACGGGGCCCCAGGAGTGTCCAGTGCAAATATGGGGCCCCAGGAGTGTACAGTGCTAATACGGGGCCCCAGGAGTGTACAGTGAAAATATGGGGCCCCAGGAGTGTACAGTGAAAATATGGGGCCCCAGGAGTGTACAGTACAAATACGGGCCCCAGGAGTGTGCAGTGCAAATACGGGGCCCCAGGAGTGTACAGTGCAAATACGGGCCCCAGGAGTGTGTAGTGCAAATACGGGGCCCCAGGAGTGTGTAGTGCAAATACGGGGCCCCAGGAGTGTGTAGTGCAAATACGGGGCCCCAGGAGTGTACAGTGCAAATACGGGGCCCCAGGATTTTACAGGGCCCCAGGAGTGTGCAGTGCACATATGGGGCCCCAGGAGTGTGCAGTGCACATATGGGGCCCCAGGAGTGTGCAGTGCACAAATGGGGCCCCAGGAGTGTGCAGTGCACATACGGGGCCCCAGGAGTGTGCAGTGCTAATACGGGGCCCCAGGAGTGTACAGTGAAAATATGGGGCCCCAGGAGTGTACAGTGCTAATACAGGGCCCCAGGAGTGTGCAATGCAAATGTGGGGCCCCAGGAGTGTACAGTGCTAATACGGGGCCCCAGGAGTGTACAGTGCTAATATGGGGCCCCAGGAGTGTACAGTACTAATATGGGGCCCCAGGAGTGTACAGTGCTAATATGGGGCCCCCAGAATATAAAATTGTACAATGCACTGTGCCAATTAGAACAATATTATTTCATGTAGGTGTCATACCTGTAGATTATGTATCTATGGGTGTTCTATCTATGGATGATGTTCCTGTAGATGACCTACCTGTAGGTGTTGTACCTGTAGATGACCTACCTGTAGGTGTTGTACCTGTAGATGACCTACCTGTAGGTGTTGTACCTGTAGATGACCTACCTGTAGGTGTTGTACCTGTAGATGACCTACCTGTAGATGACCTAACTGTAGGTGTCGTACCTGTAGGTGTCGTACCTGTAGGTGTCGTACCTGTAGGTGACCTACCTGTAGCTTTTGAACCTGTAGATGACCTACCTGTAGGTGTCGTACCTGTAGATGACCTACCTGTAGGTGTTGTACCTGTAGATGACCTACCTGTAGGTGTTGAACCTGTAGGTGTTGTACCTGTAGGTGTTGAACCTGTAGATGACCTACCTGTAGGTGTTGTACCTGTAGATGACCTACCTGTAGGTGTCGTACCTGTAGATGACCTACCTGTAGGTGTTGTACCTGTAGGTGTCGTACCTGTAGGTGTCGTACCTGTAGGTGTTGAACCTGTAGGTGTCGTATCTGTAGATGACCTACCTGTAGGTGTTGTACCTGTAGGTGTTGTACCTGTAGATGACCTACCTGTAGGTGTTGTACCTGTAGATGACCTACCTGTAGTTGTTGTACCTGTAGGTGTTGTACCTGTAGATGACCTACCTGTAGGTGTTGTACCTGTAGGTGTCGTACCTGTAGGTGTCGTACCTGTAGGTGTCGTACCTGTAGGTGTCGTACCTGTAGGTGTCGAACCTGTAGGTGTCGTACCTGTAGGTGTCGTACCTGTAGATGACCTACCTGTAGGTGTTGTACCTGTAGATGACCTACCTGTAGGTGTTGTACCTGTAGATGACCTACCTGTAGGTGTTGTACCTGTAGATGACCTACCTGTAGGTGTTGTACCTGTAGATGACCTACCTGTAGATGACCTACCTGTAGATGACCTAACTGTAGGTGTCGTACCTGTAGGTGTCGTACCTGTAGGTGTCGTACCTGTAGGTGTCGTACCTGTAGGTGACCTACCTGTAGGTGTTTGTACCTGTAGGTGTCGTACCTGTAGCTTTTGAACCTGTAGATGACCTACCTGTAGGTGTCGTACCTGTAGATGACCTACCTGTAGGTGTTGTACCTGTAGATGACCTACCTGTAGGTGTTGAACCTGTAGGTGTTGTACCTGTAGGTGTTGAACCTGTAGATGACCTACCTGTAGGTGTTGTACCTGTAGATGACCTACCTGTAGGTGTTGTACCTGTAGGTGTCGTACCTGTAGGTGTCGTACCTGTAGGTGTTGAACCTGTAGGTGTCGTATCTGTAGATGACCTACCTGTAGGTGTTGTACCTGTAGGTGTTGTACCTGTAGATGACCTACCTGTAGGTGTTGTACCTGTAGATGACCTACCTGTAGTTGTTGTACCTGTAGGTGTTGTACCTGTAGATGACCTACCTGTAGGTGTCGTACCTGTAGGTGTCGTACCTGTAGGTGTCGAACCTGTAGGTGTCGAACCTGTAGGTGTCGTACCTGTAGGTGTCGTACCTGTAGATGACCTACCTGTAGGTGTTGTACCTGTAGATGACCTACCTGTAGGTGTTGTACCTGTAGGTGTTGAACCTGTAGATGACCTGCCTGTAGGTGTTGTACCTGTAGATGACCTGCCTGTAGGTGTTGTACCTGTAGGTGTTGAACCTGTAGATGACTTACCTGTAGGTGTCGTACCTGTAGGTGTTTTACCTGTATGTGTCGTACCTGTAGGTTTTGAACCTGTAGATGACCTACCTGTAGGTGTCGTACCTGTAGATGACCTACCTGTAGGTGTTGAACCTGTAGGTGTTGTACCTGTAGGTGTTGAACCTGTAGATGACCTACCTGTAGGTGTTGTACCTGTAGATGACCTACCTGTAGGTGTTGTACCTGTAGGTGTTGTACCTGTAGATGACCTACCTGTAGGGTGTCGTACCTGTAGGGTGTCGTACCTGTAGGTGTCGTACCTGTAGATGACCTACCTGTAGGTGTCGTACCTGTAGGTGTCGTACCTGTAGGTGACCTACCTGTAGGTGTCGTACCTGTAGGTGTCGTACCTGTAGGTGTCGTACCTGTAGATGACCTACCTGTAGGTGTCGTACCTGTAGGTGTCGTACCTGTAGGTGTCGTACCTGTAGGTGTTGAACCTGTAGGTGTCGTATCTGTAGGTGTTGTACCTGTAGATGACCTACCTGTTGGTGTTGTACCTGTAGATGACCTACCTGTAGGTGTTGTACCTGTAGGTGTCGTACCTGTAGGTGTTGTACCTGTAGATGACCTACCTGTAGGTGTTGTACCTGTAGGTGTTTTACCTGTAGGTGTCGTACCTGTAGGTGTCGTACCTGTAGGTGTTGTACCTGTAGATGACCTACCTGTAGGTGTTGTACCTGTAGGTGTTGAACCTGTAGATGACCTGCCTGTAGGTGTTGTACCTGTAGGTGTTGAACCTGTAGATGACCTACCTGTAGGTATTGTAACTTATTAGGGAATCAACTCCCTTTTGGGGGCAGGCTGGCCAACCAGGTAGGTAGCAGCAACTGAGACTAGGCAGTGGCATTGACTATGGAAGAGGCTGAGGTGGCTACAAGCAGTCTGGGATGGGCTGGGTATCTGAAGGCACTGGTGAAGAGAACCCAGCATTCCTGCATGATGGGGGAAGGGAGAGAACCCAGCATTCCTGCATGATGGGGGAAGTGAGAGAACCCAGCATTCCTGCATGATGGGGGAAGGGAGAGAACCCAGCATTCCTGCATGATGGGGGAAGGGAGAGAACCCAGCATTCCTGCATGATGGGGGAAGTGAGAGAACCCAGCATTCCTGCATGATGGGGGAAGGGAGAGAACCCAGCATTCCTGCATGATGGGGGAAGTGAGAGAACCCAGCATTCCTGCATGATGGGGGAAGGGAGAGAACCCAGCATTCCTGCATGATGGGGGAAGTGAGAGAACCCAGCATTCCTGCATGATGGGGGAAGTGAGAGAACCCAGCATTCCTGCATGATGGGGGAAGGGAGAGAACCCAGCATTCCTGCATGATGGGGGAAGGGAGAGAACCCAGCATTCCTGCATGATGGGGGAAGTGAGAGAACCCAGCATTCCTGCATGATGGGGGAAGGGAGAGAACCCAGCATTCCTGCATGATGGGGGAAGGGAGAGAACCCAGCATTCCTGCATGATGGGGGAAGGGAGAGAACCCAGCATTCCTGCATGATGGGGGAAGGGAGAGAACCCAGCATTCCTGCATGATGGGGGAAGGGAGAGAACCCAGCATTCCTGCATGATGGGGGAAGTGAGAGAACCCAGCATTCCTGCATGATGGGGGAAGGGAGAGCTCTTAGAAGGGCAGAGACACCGAGGTTAAGGTGCTAGATTGTCTTCACCAGAGCTCCTGATGATGGAGATGGATTCTCACCTGAGCAGGCAGCTGGTGGGATCTGGGAATAGGTTACTGTAGTGTAGACCGTCCTTAGCAGTCACTCCAAGCTGACCGATGTGCCCAATCATACAGGGACACTGGGAATGGGGGAGGTGCACAGTATCACAGGGGTCACTGGAAGGAACGCACAGGTGCTGAAGTGGCAGGTTACACAGAAGATGCTGGAAGTACATAGGAGATAAACGATTTCCTTACAGCTGTGGATACATAAAAACAGAAGATATCACAATGGATGTGTGCAGAACCATGCAGAGACAGAGGAGAGATACAGGCTGGGAGTGCTGATAATGAGGAGAGAACTGCAGCTCACAGGGAAACTGGAATGCAGGCTCACAGGAGCAGGACCCAGACTGAGGAACATGAGGCTCACAGGAGCAGGACCCAGACTGAGGAACATGAGGCTCACAGGAGCAGGACCCAGACTGAGGAACATGAGGCTCACAGGAGCAGGACCCAGACTGAGGAACATGAGGCTCACAGGAGCAGGACCCAGACTGAGGAACATGAGGCTCACAGGAGCAGGACCCAGACTGAGGAACATGAGGCTCACAGGAGCAGGACACAGACTGAGGAACATGAGGCTCACAGGAGCAGGACCCAGACTGAGGAACTCCGAGGCTCACAGGAGCAGGACCCAGACTGAGGAACATGAGGCTCACAGGAGCAGGACCCAGACTGAGGAACATGAGGCTCACAGGAGCAGGACCCAGACTGAGGAACATGAGGCTCACAGGAGCAGGACCCAGACTGAGGAACATGAGGCTCACAGGAGCAGGACCCAGACCGAGGAACATGAGGCTCACAGGAGCAGGACCCAGACCGAGGAACATGAGGCTCACAGGAGCAGGACCCAGACCGAGGAACATGAGGCTCACAGGAGCAGGACACAGACTGAGGAACATGAGGCTCACAGGAGCAGGACACAGACTAAGGAACATGAGGCTCACAGGAGCAGGACCCAGACTGAGGAACATGAGGCTCACAGGAGCAGGACCCAGACTGAGGAACATGAGGCTCACAGGAGCAGGACCCAGACTGAGGAACATGAGGCTCACAGGAGCAGGACCCAGACTGAGGAACTCCGAGGCTCACAGGAGCAGGACCCAGACTGAGGAACATGAGGCTCACAGGAGCAGGACCCAGACTGAGGAACATGAGGCTCACAGGAGCAGGACCCAGACTGAGGAACATGAGGCTCACAGGAGCAGGACCCAGACTGAGGAACATGAGGCTCACAGGAGCAGGACACAGACTAAGGAACATGAGGCTCACAGGAGCAGGACCCAGACTGAGGAACATGAGGCTCACAGGAGCAGGACCCAGACTGAGGAACATGAGGCTCACAGGAGCAGGACCCAGACTGAGGAACATGAGGCTCACAGGAGCAGGACCCAGACTGAGGAACTCCGAGGCTCACAGGAGCAGGACACAGACTAAGGAACATGAGGCTCACAGGAGCAGGACCCAGACTGAGGAACATGAGGCTCACAGGAGCAGGACCCAGACTGAGGAACATGAGGCTCACAGGAGCAGGACCCAGACCGAGGAACATGAGGCTCACAGGAGCAGGACCCAGACTGAGGAACATGAGGCTCACAGGAGCAGGACACAGACTGAGGAACATGAGGCTCACAGGAGCAGGACACAGACTAAGGAACATGAGGCTCACAGGAGCAGGACCCAGACTGAGGAACATGAGGCTCACAGGAGCAGGACCCAGACTGAGGAACATGAGGCTCACAGGAGCAGGACCCAGACTGAGGAACATGAGGCTCACAGGAGCAGGACCCAGACTGAGGAACATGAGGCTCACAGGAGCAGGACCCAGACTGAGGAACATGAGGCTCACAGGAGCAGGACCCAGACTGAGGAACTCCGAGGCTCACAGGAGCAGGACCCAGACTGAGGAACATGAGGCTCACAGGAGCAGGACCCAGACTGAGGAACATGAGGCTCACAGGAGCAGGACCCAGACTGAGGAACATGAGGCTCACAGGAGCAGGACCCAGACTGAGGAACATGAGGCTCACAGGAGCAGGACCCAGACTGAGGAACATGAGGCTCACAGGAGCAGGACCCAGACCGAGGAACATGAGGCTCACAGGAGCAGGACACAGACTGAGGAACATGAGGCTCACAGGAGCAGGACACAGACTGAGGAACATGAGGCTCACAGGAGCAGGACCCAGACTGAGGAACATGAGGCTCACAGGAGCAGGACCCAGACTGAGGAACATGAGGCTCACAGGAGCAGGACCCAGACTGAGGAACATGAGGCTCACAGGAGCAGGACCCAGACTGAGGAACATGAGGCTCACAGGAGCAGGACCCAGACTGAGGAACATGAGGCTCACAGGAGCAGGACCCAGACTGAGGAACTCCGAGGCTCACAGGAGCAGGACCCAGACTGAGGCTCACAGGAGCAGGACCCAGACTGAGGAACATGAGGCTCACAGGAGCAGGACCCAGACTGAGGAACTCCGAGGCTCACAGGAGCAGGACCCAGACTGAGGCTCACAGGAGCAGGACCCAGACTGAGGAACATGAGGCTCACAGGAGCAGGACCCAGACTGAGGAACTCTGAGGCTCACAGGAGCAGGACCCAGACTGAGGCTCACAGGAGCAGGACCCAGACTGAGGAACATGAGGCTCACAGGAGCAGGACCCAGACTGAGGAACATGAGGCTCACAGGAGCAGGACCCAGACTGAGGAACATGAGGCTCACAGGAGCAGGACCCAGACTGAGGAACTCCGAGGCTCACAGGAGCAGGACACAGACTGAGGAACATGAGGCTCACAGGAGCAGGACCCAGACTGAGGAACATGAGGCTCACAGGAGCAGGACCCAGACTGAGGAACTCCGAGGCTCGCAGGAGCAGGACCCAGACTGAGGAACATGAGGCTCACAGGAGCAGGACCCAGACTGAGGAACATGAGGCTCACAGGAGCAGGACCCAGACTGAGGAACATGAGGCTCACAGGAGCAGGACACAGACTGAGGAACTCCGAGGCTCGCAGGAGCAGGACCCAGACTGAGGAACATGAGGCTCACAGGAGCAGGACCCAGACTGAGGAACATGAGGCTCACAGGAGCAGGACCCAGACTGAGGAACTCCGAGGCTCACAGGAGCAGGACACAGACTGAGGAACATGAGGCTCACAGGAGCAGGACCCAGACTGAGGAACATGAGGCTCACAGGAGCAGGACCCAGACTGAGGAACTCCGAGGCTCGCAGGAGCAGGACCCAGACTGAGGAACATGAGGCTCACAGGAGCAGGACCCAGACTGAGGAACATGAGGCTCACAGGAGCAGGACACAGACTGAGGAACTCCGAGGCTCGCAGGAGCAGGACCCAGACTGAGGAACATGAGGCTCACAGGAGCAGGACCCAGACTGAGGAACATGAGGCTCACAGGAGCAGGACCCAGACTGAGGAACATGAGGCTCACAGGAGCAGGACACAGACTGAGGAACATGAGGCTCACAGGAGCAGGACCCAGACTGAGGAACATGAGGCTCACAGGAGCAGGACACAGACTGAGGAACATGAGGCTCACAGGAGCAGGACCCAGACTGAGGAACTCTGAGGCTCACAGGAGCAGGACCCAGACTGAGGCTCACAGGAGCAGGACCCAGACCGAGGAACATGAGGCTCACAGGAGCAGGACACAGACTGAGGAACATGAGGCTCACAGGAGCAGGACCCAGACTGAGGAACATGAGGCTCACAGGAGCAGGACCCAGACTGAGGAACATGAGGCTCACAGGAGCAGGACCCAGACTGAGGAACTCCGAGGCTCGCAGGAGCAGGACCCAGACTGAGGAACATGAGGCTCACAGGAGCAGGACACAGACTGAGGAACTCCGAGGCTCGCAGGAGCAGGACCCAGACTGAGGAACATGAGGCTCACAGGAGCAGGACCCAGACTGAGGAACATGAGGCTCACAGGAGCAGGACCCAGACTGAGGAACATGAGGCTCACAGGAGCAGGACACAGACTGAGGAACATGAGGCTCACAGGAGCAGGACCCAGACTGAGGAACATGAGGCTCACAGGAGCAGGACACAGACTGAGGAACATGAGGCTCACAGGAGCAGGACCCAGACTGAGGAACTCTGAGGCTCACAGGAGCAGGACCCAGACTGAGGCTCACAGGAGCAGGACCCAGACCGAGGAACATGAGGCTCACAGGAGCAGGACACAGACTGAGGAACATGAGGCTCACAGGAGCAGGACACAGACTAAGGAACATGAGGCTCACAGGAGCAGGACCCAGACTGAGGAACATGAGGCTCACAGGAGCAGGACCCAGACTGAGGAACATGAGGCTCACAGGAGCAGGACCCAGACTGAGGAACATGAGGCTCACAGGAGCAGGACCCAGACTGAGGAACTCCGAGGCTCACAGGAGCAGGACCCAGACTGAGGCTCACAGGAGCAGGACCCAGACTGAGGAACATGAGGCTCACAGGAGCAGGACCCAGACTGAGGAACTCCGAGGCTCACAGGAGCAGGACCCAGACTGAGACTCACAGGAGCAGGACCCAGACTGAGGAACATGAGGCTCACAGGAGCAGGACCCAGACTGAGGAACTCTGAGGCTCACAGGAGCAGGACCCAGACTGAGGCTCACAGGAGCAGGACCCAGACTGAGGAACATGAGGCTCACAGGAGCAGGACCCAGACTGAGGAACATGAGGCTCACAGGAGCAGGACCCAGACTGAGGAACATGAGGCTCACAGGAGCAGGACCCAGACTGAGGAACTCCGAGGCTCGCAGGAGCAGGACCCAGACTGAGGAACATGAGGCTCACAGGAGCAGGACACAGACTGAGGAACTCCGAGGCTCGCAGGAGCAGGACCCAGACTGAGGAACATGAGGCTCACAGGAGCAGGACCCAGACTGAGGAACATGAGGCTCACAGGAGCAGGACCCAGACTGAGGAACATGAGGCTCACAGGAGCAGGACACAGACTGAGGAACATGAGGCTCACAGGAGCAGGACCCAGACTGAGGAACATGAGGCTCACAGGAGCAGGACCCAGACTGAGGAACATGAGGCTCACAGGAGCAGGACACAGACTGAGGAACATGAGGCTCACAGGAGCAGGACCCAGACTGAGGAACTCTGAGGCTCACAGGAGCAGGACCCAGACTGAGGCTCACAGGAGCAGGACCCAGACCGAGGAACATGAGGCTCACAGGAGCAGGACACAGACTGAGGAACATGAGGCTCACAGGAGCAGGACACAGACTAAGGAACATGAGGCTCACAGGAGCAGGACCCAGACTGAGGAACATGAGGCTCACAGGAGCAGGACCCAGACTGAGGAACATGAGGCTCACAGGAGCAGGACCCAGACTGAGGAACATGAGGCTCACAGGAGCAGGACCCAGACTGAGGAACTCCGAGGCTCACAGGAGCAGGACCCAGACTGAGGCTCACAGGAGCAGGACCCAGACTGAGGAACATGAGGCTCACAGGAGCAGGACCCAGACTGAGGAACTCCGAGGCTCACAGGAGCAGGACCCAGACTGAGGCTCACAGGAGCAGGACCCAGACTGAGGAACATGAGGCTCACAGGAGCAGGACCCAGACTGAGGAACTCTGAGGCTCACAGGAGCAGGACCCAGACTGAGGCTCACAGGAGCAGGACCCAGACTGAGGAACATGAGGCTCACAGGAGCAGGACCCAGACTGAGGAACATGAGGCTCACAGGAGCAGGACCCAGACTGAGGAACATGAGGCTCACAGGAGCAGGACCCAGACTGAGGAACTCCGAGGCTCGCAGGAGCAGGACCCAGACTGAGGAACATGAGGCTCACAGGAGCAGGACACAGACTGAGGAACTCCGAGGCTCGCAGGAGCAGGACCCAGACTGAGGAACATGAGGCTAACAGGAGCAGGACCCAGACTGAGGAACATGAGGCTCACAGGAGCAGGACCCAGACTGAGGAACATGAGGCTCACAGGAGCAGGACACAGACTGAGGAACATGAGGCTCACAGGAGCAGGACCCAGACTGAGGAACATGAGGCTCACAGGAGCAGGACCCAGACTGAGGAACATGAGGCTCACAGGAGCAGGACCCAGACTGAGGAACATGAGGCTCACAGGAGCAGGACCCAGACTGAGGAACTCTGAGGCTCACAGGAGCAGGACCCAGACTGAGGCTCACAGGAGCAGGACCCAGACCGAGGAACATGAGGCTCACAGGAGCAGGACACAGACTGAGGAACATGAGGCTCACAGGAGCAGGACACAGACTAAGGAACATGAGGCTCACAGGAGCAGGACCCAGACTGAGGAACATGAGGCTCACAGGAGCAGGACCCAGACTGAGGAACATGAGGCTCACAGGAGCAGGACCCAGACTGAGGAACATGAGGCTCACAGGAGCAGGACCCAGACTGAGGAACTCCGAGGCTCACAGGAGCAGGACCCAGACTGAGGCTCACAGGAGCAGGACCCAGACTGAGGAACATGAGGCTCACAGGAGCAGGACCCAGACTGAGGAACTCCGAGGCTCACAGGAGCAGGACCCAGACTGAGGCTCACAGGAGCAGGACCCAGACTGAGGAACATGAGGCTCACAGGAGCAGGACCCAGACTGAGGAACTCTGAGGCTCACAGGAGCAGGACCCAGACTGAGGCTCACAGGAGCAGGACCCAGACTGAGGAACATGAGGCTCACAGGAGCAGGACCCAGACTGAGGAACATGAGGCTCACAGGAGCAGGACACAGACTGAGGAACATGAGGCTCACAGGAGCAGGACCCAGACTGAGGAACTCCGAGGCTCACAGGAGCAGGACCCAGACTGAGGAACTCCGAGGCTCACAGGAGCAGGACACAGACTAAGGAACATGAGGCTCACAGGAGCAGGACCCAGACTGAGGAACATGAGGCTCACAGGAGCAGGACCCAGACTGAGGAACATGAGGCTCACAGGAGCAGGACACAGACTGAGGAACATGAGGCTCACAGGAGCAGGACCCAGACTGAGGAACTCCGAGGCTCACAGGAGCAGGACACAGACTAAGGAACATGAGGCTCACAGGAGCAGGACCCAGACTGAGGAACATGAGGCTCACAGGAGCAGGACCCAGACTGAGGAACATGAGGCTCACAGGAGCAGGACACAGACTGAGGAACATGAGGCTCACAGGAGCAGGACCCAGACTGAGGAACATGAGGCTCACAGGAGCAGGACCCAGACTGAGGAACATGAGGCTCACAGGAGCAGGACCCAGACTGAGGAACATGAGGCTCACAGGAGCAGGACCCAGACTGAGGAACATGAGGCTCACAGGAGCAGGACCCAGACTGAGGAACATGAGGCTCACAGGAGCAGGACACAGACTGAGGAACATGAGGCTCACAGGAGCAGGACACAGACTGAGGAACATGAGGCTCACAGGAGCAGGACCCAGACTGAGGAACATGAGGCTCACAGGAGCAGGACACAGACTGAGGAACATGAGGCTCACAGGAGCAGGACCCAGACTGAGGAACTCCGAGGCTCACAGGAGCAGGACACAGACTAAGGAACATGAGGCTCACAGGAGCAGGACCCAGACTGAGGAACATGAGGCTCACAGGAGCAGGACCCAGACTGAGGAACATGAGGCTCACAGGAGCAGGACCCAGACTGAGGAACATGAGGCTCACAGGAGCAGGACCCAGACTGAGGAACATGAGGCTCACAGGAGCAGGACCCAGACTGAGGAACATGAGGCTCACAGGAGCAGGACCCAGACTGAGGAACATGAGGCTCACAGGAGCAGGACCCAGACTGAGGAACATGAGGCTCACAGGAGCAGGACCCAGACTGAGGAACATGAGGCTCACAGGAGCAGGACCCAGACTGAGGAACATGAGGCTCACAGGAGCAGGACCCAGACTGAGGAACATGAGGCTCACAGGAGCAGGACCCAGACCGAGGAACATGAGGCTCACAGGAGCAGGACACAGACTGAGGAACATGAGGCTCACAGGAGCAGGACACAGACTAAGGAACATGAGGCTCACAGGAGCAGGACCCAGACTGAGGAACATGAGGCTCACAGGAGCAGGACCCAGACTGAGGAACATGAGGCTCACAGGAGCAGGACCCAAACTGAGGAACATGAGGCTCACAGGAGCAGGACCCAGACTGAGGAACATGAGGCTCACAGGAGCAGGACCCAGACTGAGGAACATGAGGCTCACAGGAGCAGGACCCAGACTGAGGAACTCCGAGGCTCACAGGAGCAGGACCCAGACTGAGGCTCACAGGAGCAGGACCCAGACTGAGGAACATGAGGCTCACAGGAGCAGGACCCAGACTGAGGAACTCCGAGGCTCACAGGAGCAGGACCAAGACTGAGGCTCACAGGAGCAGGACCCAGACTGAGGAACATGAGGCTCACAGGAGCAGGACCCAGACTGAGGAACTCTGAGGCTCACAGGAGCAGGACACAGACTGAGGAACATGAGGCTCACAGGAGCAGGACCCAGACTGAGGCTCACAGGAGCAGGACCCAGACTGAGGAACATGAGGCTCACAGGAGCAGGACCCAGACTGAGGAACATGAGGCTCACAGGAGCAGGACACAGACTGAGGAACATGAGGCTCACAGGAGCAGGACCCAGACTGAGGAACTCCGAGGCTCACAGGAGCAGGACCCAGACTGAGGAACTCCGAGGCTCACAGGAGCAGGACCCAGACTGAGGAACATGAGGCTCACAGGAGCAGGACCCAGACTGAGGAACATGAGGCTCACAGGAGCAGGACACAGACTGAGGAACATGAGGCTCACAGGAGCAGGACCCAGACTGAGGAACTCCGAGGCTCACAGGAGCAGGACACAGACTAAGGAACATGAGGCTCACAGGAGCAGGACCCAGACTGAGGAACATGAGGCTCACAGGAGCAGGACCCAGACTGAGGAACATGAGGCTCACAGGAGCAGGACACAGACTGAGGAACATGAGGCTCACAGGAGCAGGACCCAGACTGAGGAACATGAGGCTCACAGGAGCAGGACCCAGACTGAGGAACATGAGGCTCACAGGAGCAGGACCCAGACTGAGGAACATGAGGCTCACAGGAGCAGGACCCAGACTGAGGAACATGAGGCTCACAGGAGCAGGACCCAGACTGAGGAACATGAGGCTCACAGGAGCAGGACCCAGACTGAGGAACATGAGGCTCACAGGAGCAGGACACAGACTGAGGAACATGAGGCTCACAGGAGCAGGACCCAGACTGAGGAACATGAGGCTCACAGGAGCAGGACCCAGACTGAGGCTCATAGGGAAACTCACTGCTGCAAACAAATGGATCATTCTGCTGCGGTCTCGCAGTATTGATCAGCTGATAGGACGAATGTACATAGAGGAGGTAGAATGTTCTGAGTGTCCTGTCTGTCCTCAGGGCGGAGTCAGAGGTCGAGGTTTTGGGTCTCACTGAAGAGGAGGACAGCGACTTTCTTATTCTGTACTTTGAGAATAAACGTCGCTCAGGAGGCGGAGCAATACGATCGTTCTCCCGGAACGGCTCGGTGGGGCTGATCATATTTACAAATCCTGAAGGTAAGTGACTCTACAGCAACCAATCACAGCCGACTTCCAGAGACAGGAAACCCCTCCTCCCACATCCCCCCACATCACCCTTCTATCCTCCCCACATCACCCTTCTATCCTCCCCACATCACCCTTCTATCCTCCCCACATCACCCTTCTATCCTCCCCACATCACCCTTCTATCCTCCCCACATCACCCTTCTATCCTCCCCACATCATCCTTCTATCCTCCCCCACATCATCCTTCTATCCTCCCCACATCACCCTTCTATCCTCCCCACATCACCCTTCTATCCTCCCCCCACATCACCCTTCTATCCTCCCCACATCACCCTTCTATCCTCCCCACATCACCCTTCTATCCTCCCCACATCATCCTTCTATCCTCCCCACATCACCCTTCTATCCTCCCCACATCACCCTTCTATCCTCCCCACACCACCCTTCTATCCTCCCCACATCACCCTTCTATCCTCCCCACATCACCCTTCTATCCTCCCCCCACATCACCCTTCTATCCTCCCCACATCACCCTTCTATCCTCCCCACATCATCCTTCTATCCTCCCCACATCACCCTTCTATCCTCCCCACATCACCCTTCTATCCTCCCCACATCACCCTTCTATCCTCCCCACATCACCCTTCTATCCTCCCCACATCACCCTTCTATCCTCCCCCACATCACCCTTCTATCCTCCCCCACATCACCCTTCTATCCTCCCCACATCACCCTTCTATCCTCCCCACATCACCCTTCTATCCTCCCCACATCACCCTTCTATCCTCCCCACATCAGTAATCTGTATTTAATAGTCCCCCCCCCTCACAGACCCCCATAGCCACTGGCCAGGGTTGTGGGGAAGAGGCCCTTATCCCCATCAGCAGGTGCTTTGATGTGGGGGGGGGGCGTCAACGCCCCTAAAGCACCCCCCCATTTGTTGAAGGCATATGGCTTGGTATGGTTCAGTGGGGGGGGGGGGGGGGGGGGGCTGACCTGCCATGCTGTCTGCTTGGATAGGGGTCTGGTATGGATTTGTGGGGGACCGGTGGGTGGGTCGGTCGGTAGGTCGGTCAGACGTTAGATGAGTGGATTTGGTCTTTTGTCTTCCAGATGCAGAGAGCGTCTTGTCTAAGGGGGAGCACTGCTTACCTCATGGGACTGTTCAGGTGAGGCGCCCTCCCCCGTGGGACCCCAGGATGGTGGCTCTGTGCGGTTTGGATCCGAACACAGCGGAGGCTCTCCTGGAATTGTATGTGGAGGCTGTGAGTGGCCGGCAAGAGTTCAGCATCCTCCGCTCTGCAGATAAGACCTCCGTCCTCATCTCCTTCCAGCAAGACCTCAGCCAAGAAGGTAGGTGAGGCCAGGAGGTGTCCATTCCATGTCCTCAGCTGTCCCCTCCATTCCATGTCCTCAGCTGTCCCCTCCATTCCATGTCCTCAGCTGTCCCCTCCATTCCATGTCCTCAGCTGTCCCCTCCATTCCATGTCCTCAGCTGTCCCCTCCATTCCATGTCCTCATCTGTCCCCTCCATTCCATGTCCTCAGCTGTCCCCTCCATTCCGTCTTCTCAGCTGTCCCCTCCATTCCGTCTTCTCAGCTGTCCCCTCCATTCCGTCTTCTCATCTGTCCCCTCCATTCCGTCTTCTCATCTGTCCCCTCCATTCCATCTTCTCATCTGTCCCCTCCATTCCGTCTTCTCAGCTGTCCCCTCCATTCCGTCTTCTCATCTGTCCCCTCCATTCCGTCTTCTCATCTGTCCCCTCCATTCCATCTTCTCATCTGTCCCCTCCATTCCATCTTCTCAGCTGTCCCCTCCATTCCATCTTCTCAGCTGTCCCCTCCATTCCATGTCCTCAGCTGTCCCCTCCATTCCATGTCCTCAGCTGTCCCCTCCATTCCATGTCCTCATCTGTCCCCTCCATTCCGTCTTCTCAGCTGTCCCCTCCATTCCGTCTTCTCATCTGTCCCCTCCATTCCGTCTTCTCAGCTGTCCCCTCCATTCCGTCTTCTCAGCTGTCCCCTCCATTCCGTCTTCTCAGCTGTCCCCTCCATTCCATGTCCTCAGCTGTCCCCTCCATTCCGTCTTCTCAGCCGTCCCCTCCATTCCGTCTTCTCATCTGTCCCCTCCATTCCATGTCCTCAGCTGTCCCCTCCATTCCATGTTCTCAGCTGTCCCCTCCATTCCATGTCCTCAGCTGTCCCCTCCATTCCGTCTTCTCATCTGTCCCCTCCATTCCGTCTTTTCAGCTGTCCCCTCCATTCCGTCTTCTCATCTGTCCCCTCCATTCCGTCTTCTCATCTGTCCCCTCCATTCCGTCTTCTCAGCTGTCCCCTCCATTCCGTCTTCTCATCTGTCCCCTCCATTCCGTCTTTTCAGCTGTCCCCTCCATTCCGTCTTCTCATCTGTCCCCTCCATTCCGTCTTCTCATCTGTCCCCTCCATTCCGTCTTCTCATCTGTCCCCTCCATTCCGTCTTCTCAGCTGTCCCCTCCATTCCGTCTTCTCAGCCGTCCCCTCCATTCCGTCTTCTCATCTGTCCCCTCCATTCCGTCTTCTCATCTGTCCCCTCCATTCCATCTTCTCAGCCGTCCCCTCCATTCCGTCTTCTCAGCTGTCCCCTCCATTCCGTCTTCTCAGCCGTCCCCTCCATTCCGTCTTCTCAGCTGTCCCCTCCATTCCGTCTTCTCAGCTGTCCCCTCTATTCTGTCTTCTCAGCTGTCCCCTCCATTACGTCTTCTTAGTTGTCCCCTCCATTACGTCTTCTCAGTTGTCCCCTCCATTCCGTCTTCTCAGTTGTCCCCTCCATTCCGTCTTCTCAGCCGTCCCCTCCATTACGTCTTCTTAGTTGTCCCCTCCATTACGTCTTCTCAGCTGTCCCCTCCATTCCGTCTTCTCATCTGTCCCCTCCATTACGTCTTCTTAGTTGTCCCCTCCATTCCGTCTTCTCAGCCGTCCCCTCCATTCCGTCTTCTCAGCCGTCCCCTCCATTCCGTCTTCTCATCTGTCCCCTCCATTCCGTCTTCTCATCTGTCCCCTCCATTCCATCTTCTCAGCTGTCCCCTCCATTCCGTCTTCTCAGCTGTCCCCTCCATTCCGTCTTCTCAGCTGTCCCCTCCATTCCATCTTCTCATCTGTCCCCTCCATTCCGTCTTCTCAGCTGTCCCCTCCATTACGTCTTCTTAGTTGTCCCCTCCATTCCATCTTCTCAGCTGTCCCCTCCATTACGTCTTCTCAGCTGTCCCCTCCATTACGTCTTCTCAGCTGTCCCCTCCATTCCGTCTTCTCAGTTGTCCCCTCCATTCCGTCTTCTCAGCCGTCCCCTCCATTACGTCTTCTTAGTTGTCCCCTCCATTACGTCTTCTCAGCTGTCCCCTCCATTCCGTCTTCTCATCTGTCCCCTCCATTCCGTCTTCTCAGCCGTCCCCTCCATTCCGTCTTCTCAGCCGTCCCCTCCATTCCGTCTTCTTAGTTGTCCCCTCCATTCCGTCTTCTCAGCCGTCCCCTCCATTCCGTCTTCTCAGCCGTCCCCTCCATTCCATCTTCTCAGCCGTCCCCTCCATTACGTCTTATCAGCCGTCCCCTCCATTCCGTCTTCTCAGCCGTCCCCTCCATTCCGTCTTCTCATCTGTTCCCTCCATTCCGTCTTCTCAGCCGTCCCCTCCATTCCGTCTTCTCAGCCGTCCCCTCCATTCCGTCTTCTCATCTGTCCCCTCCATTCCGTCTTCTCAGCTGTCCCCTCCATTACGTCTTCTCAGCTGTCCCCTCCATTACGTCTTCTCAGCTGTCCCCTCCATTCCGTCTTCTCATCTGTCCCCTCCATTACGTCTTCTTAGTTGTCCCCTCCATTCCGTCTTCTCAGCTGTCCCCTCTATTCTGTCTTCTCAGCTGTCCCCTCCATTCCATCTTCTCAGCTGTCCCCTCCATTCCGTCTTCTCAGCTGTCCCCTCCATTCCGTCTTCTCAGCTGTCCCCTCCATTCCGTCTTCTCAGCTGTCCCCTCCATTCCGTCTTCTCAGCTGTCCCCTCCATTACGTCTTCTTAGTTGTCCCCTCCATTACGTCTTCTCAGTTGTCCCCTCCATTCCGTCTTCTCAGTTGTCCCCTCCATTCCGTCTTCTCAGCCGTCCCCTCCATTACGTCTTCTTAGTTGTCCCCTCCATTACGTCTTCTCAGCCGTCCCCTCCATTCCGTCTTCTCAGCCGTCCCCTCCATTCCGTCTTCTCATCTGTCCCCTCCATTCCGTCTTCTCAGCCGTCCCCTCCATTCCGTCTTCTCATCTGTCCCCTCCATTCCATCTTCTCAGCTGTCCCCTCCATTCCGTCTTCTCAGCTGTCCCCTCCATTCCGTCTTCTCAGCTGTCCCCTCCATTCCATCTTCTCATCTGTCCCCTCCATTCCGTCTTCTCAGCTGTCCCCTCCATTACGTCTTCTTAGTTGTCCCCTCCATTCCATCTTCTCAGCTGTCCCCTCCATTACGTCTTCTCAGCTGTCCCCTCCATTCCGTCTTCTCAGCTGTCCCCTCCATTCCATCTTCTCAGCTGTCCCCTCCATTACGTCTTCTCAGCTGTCCCCTCCATTACGTCTTCTCAGCTGTCCCCTCCATTCCGTCTTCTCAGTTGTCCCCTCCATTCCGTCTTCTCAGCCGTCCCCTCCATTACGTCTTCTTAGTTGTCCCCTCCATTCCGTCTTCTCATCTGTCCCCTCCATTACGTCTTCTTAGTTGTCCCCTCCATTCCGTCTTCTCAGCTGTCCCCTCCATTCCGTCTTCTCAGCCGTCCCCTCCATTCCGTCTTCTCAGCCGTCCCCTCCATTCCATCTTCTCAGCCGTCCCCTCCATTCCGTCTTATCAGCCGTCCCCTCCATTCCGTCTTATCAGCCGTCCCCTCCATTCCGTCTTCTCAGCCGTCCCCTCCATTCCATCTTCTCAGCTGTCCCCTCCATTCCGTCTTCTCAGCTGTCCCCTCCATTACGTCTTCTCAGCTGTCCCCTCCATTCCATCTTCTCATCTGTCCCCTCCATTCCATCTTCTCAGCCGTCCCCTCCATTCCGTCTTCTCATCTGTCCCCTCCATTACGTCTTCTTAGTTGTCCCCTCCATTCCGTCTTCTCAGCCGTCCCCTCCATTCCGTCTTCTCAGCCGTCCCCTCCATTACGTCTTCTCAGCTGTCCCCTCCATTCCGTCTTCTCAGTTGTCCCCTCCATTCCGTCTTCTCAGCCGTCCCCTCCATTACGTCTTCTTAGTTGTCCCCTCCATTCCGTCTTCTCATCTGTCCCCTCCATTACGTCTTCTTAGTTGTCCCCTCCATTCCGTCTTCTCAGCTGTCCCCTCCATTCCGTCTTCTCAGCCGTCCCCTCCATTCCGTCTTCTCAGCCGTCCCCTCCATTCCATCTTCTCAGCCGTCCCCTCCATTCCGTCTTATCAGCCGTCCCCTCCATTCCGTCTTATCAGCCGTCCCCTCCATTCCGTCTTCTCAGCCGTCCCCTCCATTCCGTCTTCTCAGCTGTCCCCTCCATTCCGTCTTCTCAGCTGTCCCCTCCATTACGTCTTCTCAGCTGTCCCCTCCATTCCATCTTCTCATCTGTCCCCTCCATTCCATCTTCTCAGCCGTCCCCTCCATTCCGTCTTCTCATCTGTCCCCTCCATTCCGTCTTCTCATCTGTCCCCTCCATTCCGTCTTCTCAGCCGTCCCCTCCATTCCGTCTTCTCAGCCGTCCCCTCCATTACGTCTTCTCAGCTGTCCCCTCCATTCCGTCTTCTCATCTGTCCCCTCCATTCCGTCTTCTCAGCCGTCCCCTCCATTCCGTCTTCTCAGCCGTCCCCTCCATTACGTCTTCTCAGCCGTCCCCTCCATTCCGTCTTCTCAGCCGTCCCCTCCATTCCATCTTCTCAGCTGTCCCCTCCATTCCGTCTTCTCATCTGTCCCCTCCATTCCATCTTCTCAGCTGTCCCCTCCATTCCGTCTTCTCATCTGTCCCCTCCATTCCGTCTTCTCAGCTGTCCCCTCCATTCCGTCTTCTCAGCCGTCCCCTCCATTCCGTCTTCTCAGCCGTCCCCTCCATTCCGTCTTCTCATCTGTCCCCTCCATTCCGTCTTCTCAGCCGTCCCCTCCATTACGTCTTCTCATCTGTCCCCTCCATTCCATCTTCTCAGCTGTCCCCTCCATTCCGTCTTTTCAGCTGTCCCCTCCATTCCGTCTTCTCATCTGTCCCCTCCATTCCGTCTTCTCAGCCGTCCCCTCCATTACGTCTTCTCAGCCGTCCCCTCCATTCCGTCTTCTCAGCCGTCCCCTCCATTACGTCTTCTCATCTGTCCCCTCCATTCCATCTTCTCATCTGTCCCCTCCATTCCGTCTTCTCAGCTGTCCCCTCCATTCCGTCTTCTCAGCCGTCCCCTCCATTCCGTCTTCTCAGCCGTCTCCTCCATTACGTCTTCTCAGCCGTCCCCTCCATTCCGTCTTCTCAGCTGTCCCCTCCATTCCATCTTCTCATCTGTCCCCTCCATTCCGTCTTCTCAGCTGTCCCCTCCATTCCATCTTCTCAGCTGTCCCCTCCATTCCGTCTTCTCAGCCGTCCCCTCCATTACGTCTTCTCAGCCGTCCCCTCCATTACGTCTTCTTAGTTGTCCACAGCCACCCCTCTGTCCAAGTATACCACGTCCACAGCCCCCCCTCTGTCCAAGTATACCACGTCCACAGCCTAACCCGAATAAACCCAGTTTACTATGCTTTGGTTATGAATGAACATAGAGAGGGCTTGGTACCGATCACACGTGTTCATTCAGGAAAGGACATTTTTGCCGGACCCTTCCCCCCACTCCATCCTGAAGGATCCTGTTGTATGCTTGCAGCTGCTGGAAGGAAGGAGAGGAGGGAAGCCGGAAGCACTGCAGAGGTGTGGGGGAGGGGGGGAACTTGGCAGCAGGGTGATCGGAGTGGTGGGGGGAACAATTACTGGAACTCATCCCCTGTATGGCTCTCTCTGCAGCAGCTGAAATCCGTCAGGAGGGAGAAGAAGCCAGTTTTCAGCTGCTGCAGAGAGAGCCATACAGGGGATCGGTTCCACGATTTGCCCCCCGCTGTACCAATTACCCTCCCTGCCCACATCCAATTCGCCTTGCTGGCCCAGGCCCCATACAGAAGGAACCAGTGGTACCCCTTTATCTACAGCCCTCCCCACAGTTCATATACTGCGGGCGGCACAGACAGGCTAGGTGATGTGCCCGTAGGTTGCACTGGCACGCCGTTCCCATGATCGCTGTGTTCACCGCAGATTGCGGGTCACGGTAGCCAACCAGGATGTCACGTGATTGCTGTGCGATCACATGATCTCTGTGTCAACATTACTGTAAGGAATGAGTATTCATAACAGCTGCCACATGGTACCCGGGCCAATCACCTCCCCCTGTACCATGTAATTAGCTGTAGCCAATCACAGATAACTATTAATCACAGCTGTTATCAATGAAACTTTTCCATGATAGTTCAAAACATTGCTGTTAAAATCACTCTAACTGCAATCACAGTGTAAAAAAGGTGCCCCTCCCCCAGAGTAGTACAGAGTTACTGTGTGTCATGGTCAGGGGTCAGGCTCGGAGGCCAGGAGCTATAGCAGTGGAGAAGGACCCACCGAGAAGTGTGACAGGCCTACAAGCAGGTCACCCTGGCTGATGACATGGGTTACCCTCATACTACATACTAACCAGTGTTCATCAGAGCTCCTAATGGTGGGGATGGGTTTTGCTGTGTGTTCATACCAGGGGGTGAGCAACCCGGGGTCCAGCAGAAGATATAGCGTGTAGGGATCATGCATAAGTGTAGTCAGTAAACAAGCCAAAGGTCGGTAATGAATGCAGTCCATAGACATTGTATGTTCTCTATTCTGTCATCTCCATGGACATTGTATGTTCTCTATTCTGTCATCTCCATGGACATTGTATGTTCTCCATTCTGTCATCTCCATGGATATTGTATGTTCTCCATTCTGTCATCTCCATGGACATTGTATGTTCTCTATTCTGTCATCTCCATGGACATTGTATGTTCTCCATTCTGTCATCTCCATGGATATTGTATGTTCTCCATTCTGTCATCTCCATGGATATTGTATGTTCTCCATTCTGTCATCTCCATGGACATTGTATGTTCTCCATTCTGTCATCTCCATGGACATTGTATGTTCTCTATTCTGTCATCTCCATGGACATTGTATGTTCTCTATTCTGTCATCTCCATGGACATTGTATGTTCTCTATTCTGTCATCTCCATGGACATTGTATGTTCTCTATTCTGTCATCTCCATGGACATTGTATGTTCTCTATTCTGTCATCTCCATGGATATTGTATGTTCTCCACTCTGTCATCTCCATAGACATTGTATGTTCTCCATTCTGTCATCTCCATAGACATTGTATGTTCTCTATTCTGTCATCTCCATGGACATTGTATGTTCTCCATTCTGTCATCTCCATAGACATTGTATGTTCTCTATTCTGTCATCTCCGACATTGCATGTTCTCTATTCTGTCATCTCCATGGACATTGTATGTTCTCTATTCTGTCATCTCCATAGACATTGTATGTTCTCCATTCTGTCATCTCCATGGACATTGTATGTTCTCTATTCTGTCATCTCCATGGACATTGTATGTTCTCTATTCTGTCATCTCCATGGACATTGTATGTTCTCTATTCTGTCATCTCCATGGACATTGCATGTTCTCCATTCTGTCATCTCCATGGATATTGTATGTTCTCTATTCTGTCATCTCCATGGACATTGTATGTTCTCTATTCTGTCATCTCCATGGATATTGTATGTTCTCTATTCTGTCATCTCCATAGACATTGTATGTTCTCTATTCTGTCATCTCTATAGACATTGTATGTTCTCCATTCTGTCATCTCCATGGATATTGTATGTTCTCTATTCTGTCATCTCCATGGACATTGTATGTTCTCTATTCTGTCATCTCCATGGATATTGTATGTTCTCCATTCTGTCATCTCCATAGACATTGTATGTTCTCTATTCTGTCATCTCCATAGACATTGTATGTTCTCTATTCTGTCATCTCCATGGACATTGTATGTTCTCCATTCTGTCATCTCCATAGACATTGTATGTTCTCTATTCTGTCATCTCCATGGACATTGTATGTTCTCCATTCTGTCATCTCCATAGACATTGTATGTTCTCTATTCTGTCATCTCCGACATTGCATGTTCTCTATTCTGTCATCTCCATGGACATTGTATGTTCTCTATTCTGTCATCTCCATGGACATTGCATGTTCTCTATTCTGTCATCTCCATGGATATTGTATGTTCTCCATTCTGTCATCTCCATGGATATTGTATGTTCTCTATTCTGTCATCTCCATGGACATTGTATGTTCTCTATTCTGTCATCTCCATGGATATTGTATGTTCTCTATTCTGTCATCTCCATGGACATTGTATGTTCTCCATTCTGTCATCTCCATAGACATTGTATGTTCTCTATTCTGTCATCTCCATGGATATTGTATGTTCTCCATTCTGTCATCTCCATGGATATTGTATGTTCTCTATTCTGTCATCTCCATGGACATTGTATGTTCTCTATTCTGTCATCTTCATGGACATTGTATGTTCTCTATTCTGTCATCTTCATGGACATTGCATGTTCTCTATTCTGTCATCTTCATGGATATTGTATGTTCTCCATTCTGTCATCTCCATGGACATTGTATGTTCTCCATTCTGTTATCTTCATGGACATTGTATGTTCTCTATTCTGTCATCTCCATGGACATTGTATGTTCTCCATTCTGTCATCTCCATGGACATTGTATGTTCTCCATTCTGTTATCTTCATGGACATTGTATGTTCTCTATTCTGTCATCTTCATGGACATTTCTCCTTTTCTGTCTCAGATCTTCACCATTTATTCACTCGTGTGGAAGAAAAGAAATTACTCCATCGATCGATCTCTGCGCTCCGTGTCCGGGCCAGTGGGGATATCCTGGTGGGAAATATTGGGAGTGAGATAACAATGGACCTCCTGGAGATGTACTTCGAGAGTAAGCGCAGTGGAGGCGGAGCTGTGAGGTCTGTGACCGCCCTCAGGGAGAAATCTGCCGCAGTGGTCTCTTTCTGTGACTGGAACGGTGAGTGCGGGGTCACCAGGCTCCCCTGTCTAAATCAACGGGAAAGCTCCATCTTCCTAAATTTCTTGTTAGCTAAACCCGAAGGGTGGTAACCAGCCATATAACAGACCCCATCTTATCTAGTTCTGTTCTCGGTACCTGAATGTTTCATATATACATAAGAGTCTGATGCGTTATTCTTGATCTTTAATGATAGTCTACTGATGGGTATGGTGCCAGCTGATTGGAAAAAAGCCAATGTGGTACCAATATTTAAAAAAGGGCGGAGATATATCCCGGGTAACTATAGGCTGGTCAGCCTAACATCAGTAGTATGTAAGATTTTGGAGGGGATGTTAAAGGACCACATACAAGACTTTAGTAATGAAAACGGTATTATTAGTAGTAATCAGCATGCATTCATGAAAAATCGTTCTTGCCAAACCAATCTATTAACCTTCTATGATGAAGTGAGCTGCCACCTAGATAAAGGAAAGCCTGTAGATGTGGTGTATCTGGATAGAGGAAAGTCTGTGGATGTGGTGTATCTGGATAAAGGAAGGCCTGTGGATGTGGTGTATCTGGATAAAGGAAGGTCTGTGGATGCGGTGTATCTGGATAAAGGAAGGTCTGTGGATGTGGTGTATCTGGATAAAGGAAGGCCTGTGGATGTGGTGTATCTGGATAAAGGAAGGCCTGTGGATGAGGTGTATCTGGATAAAGGAAGGCCTGTGGATGAGGTGTATCTGGATAAAGGAAGGTCTGTGGGTGTGGTGTATCTGGATAAAGGAAGGTCTGTGGATGTGGTGTATCTGGATAAAGGAAGGTCTGTGGATGTGGTGTATCTGGATAAAGGAAGGCCTGTGGATGTGGTGTATCTGGATAAAGGAAGGTCGGTGGATGTGGTGTATCTGGATAAAGGAAGGTCTGTGGATGTGGTGTATCTGGATAAAGGAAGGTCTGTGGATGTGGTGTATCTAGATAAAGGAAGGCCTGTGGATGTGGTGTATCTGGATAAAGGAAGGTCTGTGGATGAGGTGTATCTGGATAAAGGAAGGTCTGTGGATGTGGTGTATCTGGATAAAGGAAGGTCTGTGGATGTGGTGTATCTGGATAAAGGTAAGCCTGTGGATGAGGTGTATCTGGATAAAGGAAGGTCTGTGGATGTGGTGTATCTGGATAAAGGTAAGCCTGTGGATGTGGTGTATCTGGATAAAGGAAGGTCTGTGGATGTGGTGTATCTGGATAAAGGAAGGCCTGTGGATGAGGTGTATCTGGATAAAGGAAGGCCTGTGGATGTGGTGTATCTGGATAAAGGAAGGTCTGTGGATGTGGTGTATCTGGACTTTGTACAGTAAAGCCCCGTACACACGTACCGATCGTCGGCATACAAACGTCGGCGGACGAAAGATCTGCCGATTGTACGCTTGTTAGTATGGTGCCTCCGACAGATGTCTGCGCACATTCTGCGGACAAGAGTCTGTCTTGCAAGCATTAAAATTTTTGTATGCCGACACCAGAACTGCCGATTGTTCGCCAGTCAGTACAGAATTCGGCCGACACACAGCTACAAATCCCAACACGCATGATCAAACCAAATGAGTTCCCGGAAGAATTTTCTCTAGTAAACTCAACATTTTATTCAGAAAGAACTTTCGTCTCGCGGCAGTTTTAGAAATAGGTGAAATGCGGAGCACATGCTCATCTTGATAAATGTGAGAAGAAGGAAGATGCTGCTCATAATTCCATACTTTTCTAATAAAAAGGCATGTGTTCTGTTATGATGAAGATAATGTTTGTATATTCTATCTGTTCTATCAAATTTTAGAATTCAATAATTTGAACTCTTCACCATTATTATTGTTTAAACAGCAAAGATCTAACTATTGATATGACCCTTTATTCTTGTATGAATTAATGTCTAAAACATATTTTTCAGGTTATGCACAATATTAAACATGTTAACAAATTCAGATAGGCCATTTTGTATTTTCAATTTTCTTTTATTTTTTTTATCTCAGAAAAAAATAAATGAAAACATTAATACTCTCCGTATAAAAAAAATAAACATAAAAAAGGTCCATTTGGACAAAATTAAAATACAAACTGCCAAACAGGGGTAAAATAAATAATAGGGGGTTACACAAATGAAAGTTGCTGGTAACTGTAATCAGGTTGCCATGAGGGCAGGTTTGGATCCTGCTGGCCATATTGCCACTGGCCATGTGGCATTTGGTGAGGTGGTGGCTGTTGTGGAGGTGGAGGGCATGGGTGCTCCTGGCATGCATGGCTGTGCTCAGTAAGGATGCCGTTTTCAGCCTTTTGCAGCACATCGAGGATGATTTTTCGGGCATACTGACACTGGCTGAGGTCCACCTTATCTAAAATTTTGCCCGTCATGTTGCCGAAGGATTCATTGGCCTCCGGTTTCCTACGTAGGGCTATGGTGGCCTCCTGTATAAATTCATCGGTTATGTCATCCACATGCTTCCTCTTTTGCCTCCGTTTGGCAGGAGGAGGTGGTGGTGGAAATAGTTCCGCAGGCTCCTGGCTACACCCTGGCTCCTCCTCAGTGACACTTCCCTGTTGATGAAATGAACAATTGATTAGAATGTTATAGTGTATATAAAAATGCATGTTTGTTATATTATTGTGATCAAATAGCAGACTTTACATACAGTGGCGTATCTAGGGTCTCCAGTGCCCTTGTTGAGGAGCTGTATTTGGCAACAACCCCCCCCCCCCCCCAAGATCAATGTAAAACTGTAACCCACCCCCCCAAAAAAATTAAAGGGCATTAAATGTTTCTCATTTGTCCCTTGTTTGCCCAGTGTAGAGCTCTCTAGTGGGCAATCATTGTCTCAGGAGTGAACAACAAGAAAGAGAGGGGTGAGAGATAGAGAGAGGGAGAGAAAGAGGGGGTGTGAGAGAGAGAGGAGGGGGGTTGCAGAGAGAGAGGGGCCTGAACTTGCAGAGGGCTTTGATGTAGGGCATTGAGGGTGAAGCGGTGCAGGAAAACAGGAATAAGGAAGCCACCTGCCTTGCTGACCTAGAGTGAGAGACCAGAGACATGGAAGCAAGGATGGATGGATCATTTGCCGGATCTGTTAGTTTGTTAGTTTTGTATTAAAAAAGGTTGAGCCACAGGAATGCTGAGGCTCCAGCAGTGTTTGTTAGGACCGGAGGTGTGCTGGGGATGCAGCAGTGTTTGTTAGGACTGGAGGTGTGCTGGGGATGCAGCAGTGTTTGTTAGGACCGGAGGTGTGCTGGGGATGCAGTGAGAGGCAGTCTCAGTCTCCTGGTCTTTTGGCTCAGCTGCTCTCAATGTTTTACACCTGCATGAAGCAGCTCTCAATGTTTTACACCTGCATGAATCCGCCTGCAAACTGGAGGTTCTGGGGTGTGCAGGCTGAGTGGATTGTTCAAAAAAACAATAAACCAATGCCAATGTTTTTGTGACCCACCCCCCTTGGCCTGCGCCCCTGGCGGTTGCCTGTCATGCCAACCCCTTGCTATGGCCGTTTACATTAAGGGTCAATTATGGTTTAGCTTATAATTTTGTTACATGATTAAATTTTAGCAGACAATATATAGTGAAATGCCATACCTGAGTAAAACTCTCCTCCAGGAAATCCTCATCCTGGCTTGGATCAACCGACACTGAGCCCTCTGCCGATGTAGAAGGCAGTGTTGATATGGATGGCCTGGATTCCAAGGTGTCGGACAGGAATCGCAAGTTATCATAGTACCACAGCCGTGGTACATGTACATTTTGGGCACCTGCTCCAGACTGGGTGGAATCTTCTATTTTTTTGACCTCCCGCCTGTAGGCAGTGCGAATGCTGTTGATTTTTCGCCTTACATACTCCACATTTGCCCCAGGACAGACGGGCTTGTAGAAGGCCACCAAATGGTCAATGGCCTGTTTTTTTAGTTTTTTATTTTTATAATCCGCCGACTTCACTTGCCACAAACACGGCAGTTGCCTGTACTCGTCAATAAAACTTATTAGAAAGTTGTGGCTGGTGTAATTGTCCACCATATTGCAGGACAGTATATGCCTGCAAGACACAACACAACACAAAACATATTAAAATAGCATGTATTTTGGCACATAATAGAGATATTCCTAATAAAAGCTGTATAGGGCCCAAAACACACAATTTCTATTAAAATATTCGTACCTTTGTTTGTGGGGAATAGTCGTGATTCGCCGCTCGATCGTGCTCCAACCCTCGATATGTCCGCTAGCGAATCGTCGGCCGAACGATCCGGCGTCATTTAAATACAGCGCAGGCATCAACTCCTCCTCCAGTGGCGGGCTTGTGCAGGGGTGTGTACGTGCCGAAGATCAGGCCTACATGCGGCACTCACACCTGAGGCAGTGGAATAATCATTGTTTAATTACGAACCATGTCTCAACGATCTGAGAGCTCAATTAGTGTGGGCAGAAGTGATTGGGCCACCCGAAAATCAAGGGCTAAACCCATGACAAAGCCAGAAATGGTGGAGATGGTCTCCATTTTACAAAAAATGGACTATGATGGAAAGTTGAGAAATTACGATCGGCCCAATGCCAGGAAAGATGGCATCATGGACAAGGTGGTGGCCTGTTTGCTTAAAAAATTCGGTGTGGAGCGATCGAAAGATCAAATTCGGAAACGGTGGTCCGACCTGAAACACCGTGAGCAGGATCAGCTTTCCCAAATCCATCGGATTCTGAAAAAAAGTAAGTTTTTTTTTTTAATTATTGTTTTAAACATGCAATATGTTTTTATAATTTGGTGTATGTTGTATTAACATGTCTAGATTATAATGTCTATGTAAAAAGTTAGATTACTCATTTTAGTTGTCATGTCGTGATTAGATCGATCTATTGTTGATGTTTTAGTATATGACATTAAAAGTCAGGAAGCCATAGTTAAAAATATATGTATTGTGTTGCAACGAACGTTCTTTCCTGCACGAATCTTCTCTGCAAACATTCCTATTAATCACAGATTATTAATCAAACCTTTCAATAGGAGAAAAACGTAAACTCCGTGCCAAACAATGGGAAAGGAGGAGGAGAGGTTTGGCAGCTCCATCGGCAGTTGTGGAAGAAGAGGAGGACATGGGCCCAGATGGTGGCACAGATTCCACTAAAGGTAATTGGTTCCTATGCACTGTCAAACATTAATGTACCATATTTTTCTTGGATAACCATGTACATGTCTTCATATTTGTTACTAAAAGAGCTATCAAGCAGGGCACCATGTCCTAACAAATGTACCTCTTGTGACTTTTATGATATGGCCAATTTTTTGTATTATGTAGATGAAGACATTATGCCGGAAATTATCCTTGTGGAGCCAACAAGTGATGAGACACCAGAGCAACAAGAAGGTTGGTAGGCACAGATTTCTGGGTAGTGGGATCATAGAAATATGTGTATTTGCAATGATTGTTTAACCTTATATTCTTGTATTTCCTTACAAATTTACATTGCAGATGTTGCGTCATGCGAGGACGTGGCATCCCCAGCCATGTCAGAACCCCGATCTCCTGGCAACTTGGCAAGCAGCGTGGAAGCCACTTCTGAAAATGTGGATGATCCTGGACCAAGTGTCAGAGAGCCAATTGTGTGCCCACGTAGGTTTTTTCATAATGATTTTTATCAGTGTTATTTTTAGCCTCCAATTGTCAACACTAGTTCCCTATGGGAGCCTCTTTATTTGAATAGAAGTCGCACCGTAAGTCGGATCAGGATGCTCTGTATTGCGGGGCCACTTGCGCTGTGAAGATTTTTGAGGGGGAACTACACAAAACAATTGAATAACCACCCGTGGGTGTCCCCCCAAGTTCACAACCAGGCCTTTTGTGTGTGGTATTGAGTTTGAGGGTATGCCCACAACAAAAAGACAGCGTGGGTTACCCACAAAACCCCTACCAGACCCTTATCCAAGCATGCAGCTTGTCAGGCCAGGAAAGAGAACGAGCAAGCGGACCAAACACCCCCTGGACCACAGCAGGACACATGCCCTCAACATGGGGGGGTTTTGTTCTTTGGGCCAGGGGGCCTCTGCACCGCACACCCAAAAGCACCTTGCTCCCATGTAGAGGAGGACAAGGGCCTCATCCCCACAACCCTGTCTGGTGGTTTTGGGGGGTCATGCGGCCAGGGGGTTCCTAGGACTTTGGAAGCAACCTTCAACAAAGGGTGGCTCCCAGATCCTGGACACCAATCACTGTGTGAATGGGTATGGGGTACACATTAACCACATAAATGGAAGTGTATGTGAATAATGACAGGAGACATTTCTGAAATGTTCTTAAATATCTTCATCCGGTCTTCTCCACTCTGCTCTTTGGATCTTCTCCTCTCCACTCTTCTGCTGTGCAATCTTCTGCTCTTATGTTGTCTGCTCTTTTGCCCTAGGCTCTTCTTCTTCCTCCTGTCCTCCTCCAATGCTGTTGCCGTGCATTCTGCCCGTCTCAGTTCTCTGCAGCTTAATATATATACATTACGACCATGCCCTCACAATGACGTCATCATGCGTTCACACCCCTAATGAATATATAGTAAGCTCTGGAGACCGGCAGAATCATCAGCGACAGGATCAGAGGAGGACAGGAGGAAGAAGAAGAGCCTAGGGCAAAAGAGCATAAGAACAGGGTAGGTATTAACTCGAGAGTAATTAAAAATAACCTGGACACCAAATTTTTCTCTATTATGACCTCATGTAGGTGATTCTCATTGACTCTCTTGTATTTTTTTTTACAGAACATGTTTTACATAGTTGCACTTTGGCAAAATTAACACGTGAGGCACTCCAATGTTGCTCAGACCTCGAGCAAATCAAGGAAACAGCAACGGCATTGCAATCCAAAATGCGGGATTTTGTGGACATGATTGCCAAATTTTAACGATTTTTAAATACATTTTTTATGCTTTTATTGGTTCCTTTTATTACAAATGTTTTGTAATATTTTATGATATGTTGATGACACTCAGTTGTTAAGAGTGTACCCACGTTTGGGAAAAACACTTGAAAACACCCTAACCCTAACCCTGTGAATGTTTATTACAAAAAATGTTGTACATTCAACAATGTGTGTTCCATTCTTTATTTGCCTTTCGTTGGGGGGTCGAGATCTAAAGCTGTGTAAAGAAGCATTAAATGTATGATGGCTGTCCTATTCCCATATTTACATGTTAATGAAATCATTTTGGACACTGCCATATGCGAGTTGCTGGAGGTGTCAATGAAATGTTAAAGATCCCAACCGTTTATACGCATATCACAGTGCGATCTGACATTTCATACAGGATCGGATCATACAAGTGGGAACGACTGTGCAATCCTATCCTGATGCAGCTGAATAAATGCATCATGTGCGACTTTTGTGCGAGTGCAGTGCGAATTGAGACATACACTTTGTATGGCTACATTCGCACTGAACACGCACACAAGTCGCACATGACCCTTTATTTCTGATGTATCAGGATTGGATGGCACAGTGCTTCAGACTTGTGTAATACAATCCTGTGGAAAAAGTTAGTGGCGTGTCACCCTTATGCGATGCAGGAAGGATGCAAAGTTGCAGACTTCCCGCATCGCATAAGTGTGACTCAACACTCAAGGTAATAGCAGTCCTAGGATTCAATATGGCATTGATATTGGCAGTAGAAATCAGTGTAGGGAGATCTGTGTAATCTATAGTGTATTGCTTGTTCGTTGCTCTAGTTCACTTTCCATTACTTATATATATTACACTTTGAGATGAACAATGATCAAGTTTCACATAACACTGACATATCCTAACATTGGTGGGCAGTGAGAAGGATGTCATAAATGAACACAACATAACAGGTGTAGGTACGTTGTTAATACCCTAATGTATTATATGAAATATATAGTATGGGCAACTTCTGGACAAGAAACACCAATGTAAGGTGACATTAGATGAACCTTGGGTGTGATCTAGTTCTCAATGTGACAGGGTTTGTAGAAATTTTGTGGGGTGCAGAAGGCCCTTGTATTTACACCACTGGCTCAAAAATAACACATGGCCATCATCACTTTGGATCAGCTGGTGAGAGACTACAGTAAAGAAACACACTGATGAATGTATTAACCCTTCCAAAGTCACACATATATAACACATGATTAACCAAAATAATTATGTTTGGCATATGCGCCCAAATGATTACAATCCACAATACAGAATCATTGCAATTTTGGTTTAATGTGTTGAAAAATAAGATATCTATGACATTTATCTTGTGTGTCAAATCTTTAACAAGATTAATGTGTTTGTGACAGTGATTGCTGCCAGGACACAGCTCCTCTCCCCATGAAATAGTCCAGATATTCCTGGCGGAACTGACGGGCCCTGTGTGATGCCAATGCTGACCGTCCAACTTGCATTGACGTCATGGACTCCACTTGGTCAGAAGGTTGGGCCTCTCCACTTGTACCTGGCATAGCAGGGTCAGTATCCAGTTGCTGCAAAACATAATTGTGTACATTCCTGTGTAGGAAGTTGTGCTGAATTGCAGCAACACAAGACCACATTATCCACTTTGTACAGTGCCAGGTTTATGGACGTCAGGAATATCCGGAACCGGTTGGCCATTATCCCGAAGGCATTCTCCACAACTCTGCGAGCTCTGGACAACCGGTAGTTGAAAATCCTTTGGTCGGGGGTGAGGTTCCTCTGAGGGTAGGGCTTCATGAGATGCTCCCCAAGCGCAAAAGCCTCATCTGCGATAAACACAAAGCTCATACCCTCAACAGTTTGCTCCCTGGATGGCAGGTTCAGAGTGCCGTTCTTTAGACGACGAGCGAACTCCGTCTGATCAATAACTCCCCCATCCGAATTGCGGCCATTTTTGCCAATATCCAAAAAAATAAACTCATAGTTTGCATTAACTATGGCTAGCATGACTATACTAAAAAAACCTTTATAATTATAATAAAATGTGCCGGAATTCGGAGGGGGGACAATGCGGACGTGCTTCCCATCAATAGCACCCCCACAATTGGGAAAATTCCACTTCTCCAGAAATTGATCAGAAATCTCAAGCCATTGCTCTGCGTTTGAAGGAAACTGTGGGGGAAAAAAAAAAAAAAAAATTAGTGCTTGAGCACATCACATTATTAATTACACACACAGTTGTCTGTTAAATGCTGTTAAATTCAACTGGTTAAAAAAATAAACAACAGGAAGGCAAACGTTTGGATTTGGGGATGTAACATCTACATACATTTATTTTCAACCTCCTATTGTTCTTATATTGTAAAGGGCCATACACACTAAAAGATTCTCTGAAGACTTTTTCGTGCAGATTTACCTTTACTATGTAGTGCAAGGGCCTGACAGATTGCATAGGATTTGAAAGTGTTTGTTGGACCTCATATTATTTGATTTTGGTAAATCGGAAGGATAAATTGTTCTGACAATCTTATAGTGTGTATGGCCCATTATACTCACCAGCTAGAGCTGAGATTTACAAACTAAAGCCCTCCAGCTGTTGCAGAACTACACATCCCATGAGGCCTTGTAATTCTATGACATTCACAGACATGACTAGGCATGATGGAAGTTTAAGATAATCTACATCTTTACTACTATGTGCATGCGGACAGAGGGTAGTTTACAAATAATGGCCTGTGTCAATTGCTGTACATCCAAAAACCTAATAATTCGGGTGAAACGACTAATACATGTAATGTAAAAAATCAAACATACCTTGATATAGTCCTTCTGCAAGACCTTGATGATGGCAGAGCAGGTCTCAGGGATGATGACTCCAAGTGCTTGGGGGGAGATGCCTGTGGTGAACTTCAGATCCTGCAGGCTTCTCCCTGTTGCAAGATACCTCAAAGTCGCAATTAACCTTTGCTCAGGAGTAATTGCAAGCCGCATACAAGTATCCTGCTTCAGAATATAGGGGGACACCAGGGCAAGAAGACGGTAAAAGATGGGATCCGTCATCCTCAAATAATTCCTGAAGTCATCAGGATTATTTTCCTGGAGCTCCCTCAGCAAGGACATATGAGAAAATTGATCACGGTTAAGCAACCAATTTTTCGTCCAGGAGGTCCGCTTCTTCTTCCTATTGCTCGTACGTCGTCTCAGAGCCAAAACTCCAACACTAACGACAGCAACGGACGAATTCACGGTCGCCATAATAAATTCTCGAGCGATGTCTCGGAAAATAGCGAAATGTCGTCAACCAAACAAATGCTACCGAAATCAGCGCGAGATGCCCAGAAGGGTCACGGCCAAACACTCACTTCCTCTTTTGTAGCGGCGAACGTGCGTGGAACGTAGTGACGTCATTTTCTGTCGGCAGACAAATGTCCTGGGCAAGTTTTGAGCACTTTTCAACAGACAAACAACAAACACGCCAGCCGCGAACATTTGTAGGACGTTCTGTCGGCGGATGATCGGTACGTGTGTACGGGCCTTTAGTCTTTCATTATGTTCTCGGGATTGCACTGTATCCTGCCACTCTTGTTGCTGTATATGTATGGCCGTATGCTAAAGATACGCTACCCTTGTACTGTATTTTTTTTTCTTGTACAAGCACACAAGTTCCTTGTCAATATCTTTATTTTTTCAATAAAGACTTTTGTTGATTTAAAAAAAAAAAGCAACACAGCTCATCACCCTGAACACACCATCCCCCACTGTCAAACATGGTGGTGGCAGCATCATGGTTTGGGCCTGCTTTTCTTCACCAGGGACAGGGAAGATGGTTAAAATTGATGGGAAGATGGATGGAGCCAAATACAGGACCATTCTGGAAGAAAACCTGATGGAGTCTGCAAAAGACCTGAGACTGGGACGGAGATTTGTCTTCCAACAAGACAATGATCCAAAACAGAAAGCCAAATCTACAATGGAATGGTTCACAAATAAACATATCCAGGTGTTAGAATGGCCAAGTCAAAGTCCAGACCTGAATCCAATCGAGAATCTGTGGAAAGAACTGAAAACTGCTGTTCACAAACGCTCTCCATCCAACCTGCAAACAAAAAACACAAAAAGGGCACATCGACCTAGCGCATTATCCTCAATAATGGTTTTATTGTTGTAACATAAAAAATGGCTACTCACAAACGCAGATGAAATCAATCATATCGGACTCAGAAACTTGAGTGTCAAAAGTAGTCCATACGAAAGTCCATTGTCCTATTAGGATGACATCTCATGCATTTCGAGGCCTACACCTCTTCCTCAGAGCTGTTTTGCAAGGAGGAATGGGCAAAAATTTCAGTCTCTCGATGTGCAAAACTGATAGAGACGTACCCCAAGCGACTTACAGCTGTAATCGCAGCAAAAGGTGGCGCTTCAAAGTATTAAAGCGAAGTTCCGGGCACAAAAACGATATTTCTCTTACGTCCTCCGACAGTCGCCGCCTCTTCATATTCGTCACAATGGGGGTATTAGACTTTGCTCCGAAGGAGTAGCTAGGCAACAGAATATGTTAACATTAAAGCTTTTAACATATCCCACCCACAGGGGGTGGTCCCCTCAGTCAATACCCTCCTACTTCCTGCAACCATATCTCAGTTTCAATGTCTAGCTTGTCAGGAGTAGCTGGATCTCTCTATGCTGGGGCTTTTTGCCTCAGCCTTTCTCTTCTTTTTTGATTTTTTGTTTGAGTTTTTTCTCTCTCTTTACCTAGCTGTTACTTTTGTCAGCATTAGTTAGTTCTTCTGATGAAGAGGATCATGCGGACTGGGTCTCGGGCTGATCCCCCTGGTCGCAGGTCGTGGGTCAGTGGCTTCCCAGCCTGCCATCGAGCGTTCAGCCAGGTAACGCTCCTGGCACAGTGAACGACCCATCCCTGTTCGGTGCAGTGATGATTGGTGAGGTGGCTACCTCACTGGACGCTGTGCGGTTTCTTAACCCCCATTTTGTGCGTCCTGGATGCGACTCTCCCTGCCTCATGTGCAGCGGCTTGTTCGCCTGTGCGGGTTCCCCACGCCATTAAGAGGTAAGTGTATCTATGTGGGGACCTGTCTGTCGGGGGGGTGTCAGTCTGGGACTGTGTAACCTGCCTCTGTTCACACTGTTTGTCTCCCTATCGCTCTGGCTGCATGCTGTGGGCTGCAGGGGGGGGGGGCTGTGTGACACTGTCTGTGTCAGCCTGTGTACAGTGTGAAGAGCTGTGTGCTGTGGGGCATGTTTTTGTCATGTTTGGGGCACGATACAGCGATCGCTGCGGCGATCCGCCATGTTTTTTTTACATGGGTGGTGTTATATGCATCACAGTACTGGGGGAGCGGCGGTTTCGGCGCCAAACGGCGCCATTTTGCCTGCGCTCGCTCCAGCCGCATGTTTTCACTGCGGGCGGCCATTTTTTTGTAGCCTTCCATAGGCTTTAATAGAGCGCCCTGATTGCATCACTTCCTCTTTACTGGGTGCACCGATCGAGGCGGCAGCAGCAGGGGTCTCCTCAGGTTTTTTCCTTCTGTTCCTTCCTATATCCATTGCCTGTGTTCAGTTTTATCCCTGCTGGGCTGCGCTCGCCGCGCTTGTTAAAGGGGCAGTTAACCCTTTATTCTCCGGCATATTTTTTTGGGGCAAATGGATTCTCAGGAGGGCAAATTTCCTGCCACCTTGGTGGGAAGCCAGGGGACTGCTGTTTCCCCCCCAGGGGGGGATTTAGCCGAAGTGGTGGCTAACCTTGCTGCTCAGGTGCAGATGCTGGTGGCTGCTCAATCCACTAAAAGACCCAGAGTTTCTATTTCCCCTGATTCTGAGGGTGAAGGTGATGGGGCTGCTATGGCTGGGGTCTCCTTATCAGGGTCCCGTTCCTCCCTGGATCTCGTGGGGTCCGAGGTGGAGGCTGAGGTTGAAGGGGTTGATAATTCTCCCCCTGGCTCGCCTGAAGAGCTTGCAATCATGGATGAATTGGTTGCTTCTATAAAACAAACGCTGCATTTGCAGGATGAGCTGTGTCCTCCCGCTGCCTTGGCGGCTTATGGGACGCAGAAAAGACGCAAGACATCGCAGGTCTTTCCCTGCACTGATGATTTTCAGCGCGCTGTTAAGGAACAATGGCGCAATTTACGCAAACCTTTTGCTGTGCCAAGTAGGTTCAGGCTGCGTTATCCTTTCACGCCTGCCACTGATGAACGGTGGTGTGTGCCACCCCCGGTGGATCACGCCATTGCGGTTTTGAACAAATCCACTGCGATTCCTGCAGAGGATACCCCGGTGTTCCGAGATGCCACGGATAGGAGAATGGAGTCTCTTGCCCGTCATACTTATTCTGTTACGGGTTCGATGCTTAAAGCTCTGTTTGCCTCTCTTATGGCAGCCCAGGCTGTCGCAAGTTGTACGCAGGTGCTTAGGCGCGTCCTAGTGGCTGATTCGGCCTCGCCGGCGACATTGGATATGGTGGATCAAATCCATCAGGGTGTCATGTACCTGTGTGATGCGGACTTGGACTTAGTGCCGTTGGCTGCACGTGTACAAAGCGTGGCGGTGTTGTCTCGCCGCCTGGTTTGGTTGAAGTGTTGGTCGGTGGACCAATCTTCGTGCAAGACCTTAGCCAATCTGCCTTATGATGGATCTCGCCTTTTTGGGGAGTCCTTGGATACATTGATTAAGGGGATCACGGGCGGTAAGAGCACGCTCTTGCCCCATTTCCCCAAGGCTAAGGGGGCTCCTGGTAAGAAGCATACTAATTTTCGGCCTCCTCAGGGGTCCTTTCGTGCCTTTCGGTCGCACTACAAGGGCAAACCGTTCAAGGGTCAAGGCTCCCAAAAGAAGCCGTGGTCTGGTAAACATAAGTCCGGTCAGTCCGGACCCTCTACCCATAACAGTGCGGCCTGAAGGGGCGCCCTCACCCAGTTCTAGGGTGGGGGGACGCTTGCTCTTTTTTCTTCAACCCTGGCTGGCCCGCGTGCGGGACCGGTGGGTTCAGGAAATCGTTCGATCTGGCTACAAGATCGAGTTTCTATCTCGGCCGGAGAGCAGATTCTTTCCCTCAAATCTTCAACTGTCTCCGGAGCGTTTACGGGACCTGCACCTAGCGGTGCGGGACCTGAGGGCTCAGGGAGTGGTGGTTCCGGTGCCTCATCGGGACAGATTTCGGGGGTTTTATTCCAATCTGTTCACTGTGCCCAGAAAGGAGGGCAAGGTTCGTCCAATTCTGGACTTAAAGGCTTTGAACCGCTTTGTGCGGGTTCGCAAGTTCCGCATGGAATCCCTGCGGTCGGTGGTGGCTGCCCTGGTTCCGGGGGAATTCATGGCCTCCATCGATCTGAAGGATGCGTACCTTCACATCCCGATTTTCGAGGGTCACCACAGGTTCCTTCGATTCGCCATTGGAGGATCATTACCAATTCGTGGCGTTGCCTTTTGGTCTCGCCTCGGCTCCTCGGGTTTTCACCAAGATGCTTGCTCCCGTTCTGGCTTTGTTGAGAGCTCAGGGCATCTCTGTCCTGGGGTATCTGGACGACATTCTGGTTCGGTCTGCGTCCAGCCAGGGTCTGGAAAAGGACCTGTCCGTCACGATGCAAACTCTACAGGAGTTTGGTTGGACGATAAATTTTCCAAAGTCGACGCTGAGTCCGTCGGTTCGTCTTCCCTACCTGGGAATGATCCTGGACTCGATCCAGGCGAAGGTCTTCCTGCCGGAAGACAAGCTCAGGACTCTTCAGGAGGAAGTCAGGTCCCTCAGGGACAGTCCGTGCTCGTCCCTCCGGACGTGCATGAGATGTCTGGGATTGATGGTCTCGGCTTTCGAGGCGATTCCCTTCGCCCAGTTTCACACGTGGGGTCTCCAGGCGGAGATCCTGTCCAAGTGGGACGGGCGACCCCAATCTCTGGATCTTCTAATTTCGTTGAGCTTTCGCACCAGAAGGGATCTTCTGTGGTGGCTCCAGTCCCCGATGATGTCGGGGGGCAAGTCCTTTCGTCCTATCTCATGGACAGTGATCACCACGGATGCCAGCCTGTCGGGCTGGGGTGGTGTTCTGGGCATTCTGTCCGCCCAGGGAACTTGGTCGGAGGGGGAGGCCTCCCTTCCGATCAACATTCTGGAATTGCGTGCGATAAATCTCTGCCTTCGTCGCTGGATGGACCGACTGCAGGGCTGTCCGGTTCGGGTGCAGACGGACAATGCCACGGCGGTGGCCTACATCAACCACCAAGGGGGCACCAGGAGTGCCTGAGCGGCTCGGGAAGTGGCCGACATTCTGTCTTGGGCCGAGACTCATGTCCCGGCGATAACGGCAGTTCACATTCCGGGGGTGGAGAACTGGCAGGCGGACTATCTGAGTCGCCAGACCCTGGATCAGGGGGAATGGTCTCTCCACCCGGCTGTCTTCCAGATGTTGTGCGCGAAGTGGGGTCTTCCAGATGTGGACCTGTTCGCGTCTCGTCTGAACAACAAGGTGAGAAGGTTCGTGGCAAGGATGCGCGACCCTCTGGCAGACGCATCAGACGCGTTGGTAGCCCCGTGGCATCAGTACAGACTGATGTATGCGTTTCCACCGATTCAATTGCTGTCCAGGTTCCTCCGCAGGTTGCACTCGGAACGCGGCACGGTGATTCTTGTGGCACCGGACTGGCCTCGCCGGCCCTGGTACGCAGACCTCGTGAATCTGGCGGTCGACGCCCCATGGCGTCTACCTCTTCGAGACGATCTCCTGTCTCAGGGCCCGATATTCCATCCTGCTTTACAGTCGCTGGCTTTGACGGCCTGGCTGTTGAGACCGAGGTCCTGAAGGATAGGGGTCTCTCCCCTGAGGTCATTCACACTTTGATCAATGCGAGGAAACCTTCCTCAGGGAAGGTCTATTACCGTACTTGGAAGGCCTATTTTGCCTGGTGTGAGTCCAGGGGGTTTTCACCTCGCACGTACTCGGTTTCTCGAGTGTTGTCCTTCCTTCAAACGGGTGTCGACCAGCGTTTGGCGCTGGCTACGGTCAAGGGTCAGGTGTCTGCGCTGGCCGTTCTTTTTTTCAACGTCCTGTGGCTTCTAACTCCTTAGTTGCCACTTTTGTTCAAGGAGTGCGGCATCTGGTCCCTCCTAGGAGGGAACCTCTGCCTCTTTGGGACTTGAATCTTGTTCTATCTGTGTTACAGCGTGCTCCTTTTGAACAGATCAGGGAGATCTCGTTGTCTATGTTGTCCAAAAAGGTCGCCTTTTTGGTAGCGATCACTTCGGCTCGCAGAGTGTCGGAGCTGGCAGCTTTGTCCTGCAAGTCTCCGTATCTGGTCATTCACTTGGATAAGGTGGTCTTGCGACCTAATCCTTCTTCTTTTCTTCCGAAGCGAGTTTCGGAATTCCATCTCAATGAGGATATTGTCTTACCTTCGCTGTGCGCGAAGCCTAAACATCCGAAGGAGGTGAGGTTGCACTCTTTGGATGTTGTTCGGGCGATAAGGGTTTACCTTAAATCGACTGAGTCTTTTCGCAAGACAGATTCTTTGTTTGTCCTTCCGGAGGGTCCTCGGAAGGGTATGGCGGCGTCGGCTTCTACCATCGCCAAATGGATCAGACAGACCATTGAACAGGCATATGCTTTGCAGGGAAAAGTTCCTCCTGTGCCTGTGAAGGCGCACTCTACTAGATGTCCGAGTACGTCTTGGGCCTGTCGTCATGGGGCTTCTGTGGCCCAGGTGTGTAAGGCGGCGACCTGGTCGACCGTACACACTTTCACAAAATTCTACAGAGTAGATGTTCAGGCATCGGCGGATGCTTCCTTTGGCCGCAAGGTTCTTAGTGCGGCAGTTCCTTAGGGTCCCTTGTTTTGGACCCCTGGCTGTTTGGGATACGTTTTTATCCCTGGGTTATTTGTTTTTCCTGGGTTGTTGCTCCTGTTGAGCAATTTTTTTTTTCATGTTGCCCAGCTGGTGTCCTTCTTTTGGTAAGGTTCCTTTCTTTGATGTGGAGACTGCGTTGCCTTTCGGCGCGGATGCGTTTCCCACCCCTCATGTTTGAACTGCTTTGGGACGTCCCCATTGTGACGAATATGAAGAGGCGGCGACTGTCGGAGGACGTAAGAGAAAACTGAATTTTTGTAAAATCTTACCTGTAAAATTCCTTTCTCTGAGTCCTCCGACAGTCGCCGCCCCCGCCCCTCTTTTGGGGTTTGGTTGTATACTCTACTGCTATTCCACTAAAACTGAGATATGGTTGCAGGAAGTAGGAGGGTATTGACTGAGGGGACCACCCCCTGTGGGTGGGATATGTTAAAAGCTTTAATGTTAACATATTCTGTTGCCTAGCTACTCCTTCGGAACAAAGTCTAATACCCCATATGTGACGAATATGAAGAGGCGGCGACTGTCGGAGGACTCAGAGAAAGGAATTTTACAGGTAAGATTTTACAAAAATTCCGTTTTATTTTTTTGTGCCCCTCCGCTAGGTAGACCTCACCTGAAAAGGAATTGGATAGTTATTTTTTTTTTTTTGTTTACTTACCTTGTAATTTAAGATCGAAGATACTCACCTCAGGGTACTTCCTCCCTCGGAGCCGCGGCTCACCCCGTCACTTCCTGCCTCGCTATGATTCCTGGGAGCTGAACGTCATAGCTCCCAGGAATCAATGCGACGGCACCGGCCCCACTCGTCATTTCCGGGCGACGCTGCATTCCCCCGCTAAACAGCTTCTGGACATGCCCAGAAGCTGTGGAGGAATGCGGCGCCGCACCGGAAGTGACGAGAGGGGCCGGTGCAGTGCATTCTGGGAGAAGAAGGCACTGAAGAGGACAGCGCCGGCTTCAGCTGCCCACAAGAGAGATGGAAACGCTGTGGAAGAAATTTTATAAGTAAGTATTTCTTCTTGTAGGTAAGTGCGAACCGGGACAGATCAGAGGCATCCATTGTGGAATGTGCTAACCCTGACTGTCCCGGGGGTATGTTTAGTAAAAAATGACTTCTGTGCCCGGAACTCCGCTTTAACTTAAGAGGTCTGAATAATTTTGCACGCCCAATTTTCCAGTTTTTTATTTGTTAAAAAAGTTTGAAATATCCAATAAATTTCGTTCCACTTTGTGTCCCACTTGTTGTTGATTCTTCACAAAAAATTACAGTTTTATATCTTTATGTTTGAAGCCTGAAATGTGGCAAAAGGTCGCATAGTTCAAGGGGGCCGAATACTTTCGCAAGGCACTGTATATATACATGGTGATCATACTCCCCCCCTTTTGTATTTATACATGGAGATCATATCCCCCCCTTATGTATTTATACATGGAGATCATATCCCCCCCTTATGTATTTATACATGGAGATCATATCCCCCCCTTATGTATTTATACATGGAGATCATATCCCCCCTTATGTATTTATACATGGAGATCATATCCCCCCCTTATGTATTTATACATGGAGATCATATCCCCCCTTATGTATTTATACATGGAGATCATATCCCCTCTTATGTATTTATACATGGAGATCATATCCCCCCCCCTTATGTATTTATACATGGAGATCATATCCCCCATTATGTATTTATACATGGTGATCATATCCCCCTTATGTATTTATACATGGAGATCATATCCCCCCTTATGTATTTATACATGGTGATCATATCCCCCCCTTATGTATTTATACATGGAGATCATATCCCCCCCTTATGTATTTATACATGGTGATCATATCCCCCCCCTTATGTATTTATACATGGAGATCATATCCCCCCTTATGTATTTATACATGGAGATCATATCCCCCCTTATGTATTTATACATGGAGATCATATCCCCCCTTATGTATTTATACATGGTGATCATATCCCCCCCCTTATGTATTTATACATGGTGATCATATCCCCCCCTTATGTATTTATACATGGAGATCATATCCCCCCTTATGTATTTATACATGGAGATCATATCCCCCCTTATGTATTTATACATGGAGATCATATCCCCCCCTTATGTATTTATACATGGTGATCATATCCCCCCCCTTATGTATTTATACATGGAGATCATATCCCCCCTTATGTATTTATACATGGTGATCATATCCCCCCCCCTTATGTATTTATACATGGAGATCCTATCCCCCCTTATGTATTTATACATGGAGATCATATCCCCCCTTATGTATTTATACATGGAGATCATATCCCCCTTATGTATTTATACATGGAGATCATATCCCCCCTTATGTATTTATACATGGTGATCATATCCCCCCCTTATCTATTTATACATGGAGATCATATTCCCCCTTATGTATTTATACATGGAGATCATATCCCCCTTATGTATTTATACATGGAGATCATATCCCCCTTATGTATTTATCCATGGAGATCATATCCCCCCTTATGTATTTATACATGGTGATCATATCCCCCCTTATGTATTTATACATGGAGATCATATCCCCCCCTTATGTATTTATACATGGAGATCATATCCCCCCTTATGTATTTATACATGGAGATCATAACCCCCCCCTTATGTATTTATACATGGAGATTATATCCCCCCTTATGTATTTATACATGGAGATCATATCCCCCTTATGTATTTATACATGGAGATCATATCCCCCCTTATGTATTTATACATGGTGATCATATCCCCCCCTTATCTATTTATACATGGAGATCATATTCCCCCTTATGTATTTATACATGGAGATCATATCCCCCTTATGTATTTATACATGGAGATCATATCCCCCTTATGTATTTATACATGGAGATCATATCCCCCTTATGTATTTATCCATGGAGATCATATCCCCCCTTATGTATTTATACATGGTGATCATATCCCCCCTTATGTATTTATACATGGAGATCATATCCCCCCCCTTATGTATTTATACATGGAGATCATATCCCCCCCTTATGTATTTATACATGGAGATCATATCCCCCCCTTATGTATTTATACATGGAGATCATATCCCCCCCTTATGTATTTATACATGGAGATCATATCCCCCCTTATGTATTTATACATGGAGATCATATCCCCCCTTATGTATTTATACATGGAGATCATATCCCCCCTTATGTATTTATACATGGAGATCATATCCCCCCTTATGTATTTATACATGGTGATCATATCCCCCCCTTATGTATTTATACATGGAGATCATATCCCCCCTTATGTATTTATTCATGGAGATCATATCCCCCCCTTATGTATTTATACATGGAGATCATATCCCCCCCTTATGTATTTATACATGGAGATCATATCCCCCCTTATCTATTTATACATGGAGATCATATCCCCCCCTTATCTATTTATACATGGAGATCATATCCCCCCTTATGTATTTATACATGGAGATCATATCCCCCCTTATGTATTTATACATGGAAATCATATCCCCCCCTTATGTATTTATACTTGGAGATCATATCCCCCCTTATGTATTTATACATGGAGATCATATCCCCCCTTATGTATTTATACATGGAGATCATATCCCCCCTTATGTATTTATACATGGAAATCATATCCCCCCCCCTTATGTATTTATACATGGAAATCATATCCCCCCCCTTATGTATTTATACATGGAGATCATATCCCCCCCTTATGTATTTATACATGGAAATCATATCCCCCCCCTTATGTATTTATACATGGAGATCATATCCCCCCTTATGTATTTATACATGGAGATCATATCCCCCCTTATGTATTTATACATGGAGATCATATCCCCCCCTTATGTATTTATACATGGAAATCATATCCCCCCCCTTATGTATTTATACATGGAGATCATATCCCCCCCTTATGTATTTATACATGGAAATCATATCCCGCCTTATGTATTTATACATGGAGATCATATCCCCCCCTTATGTATTTATACATGGAAATCCTATCCCCCCCCTTATGTATTTATACATGGAGATCATATCCCCCCTTATGTATTTATACATGGAGATCATATCCCCCCTTATGTATTTATACATGGAGATCATATCCCCCCCTTATGTATTTATACATGGAGATCATATCCCCCCTTATGTATTTATACATGGAGATCATATCCCCCCTTATGTATTTATACATGGTGATCATATCCCCCCTTATGTATTTATACATGGAGATCATATCCCCCCCTTATGTATTTATACATGGAGATCATATCCCCCCTTATGTATTTATACATGGAAGTCCTATCACTGCAGCCTTATCAGTGCAGCCTCATCGGTGAAGAAAAAAAAACTTATTTGCAAAATTTTCTTATTTGTTTAGCAGAAAAGAAAAACCCTGATGGTGATTAAATACCACCAATAGAAAGCTCTATCTGTCTGTTGGGTACAGCGCTGCATGACTGAGTAATTGTCATTCATAGTGTGACAGCACTGAAAGCTGAAAATTGACCTGAGCAGGAATGGGGTGAAAGTGTCTGGTTTAGAAGGAGTTAATGGATACACATCTGGTTCCTGAGTACAGCAGCCAATCCTACAAAGAAGTGATAATGAAGCTCCGCCCACTCAGTATACAAATACAATGAGTGTAAGGGTGGGCCTACAAATGTAAAGATCGGCCGTTATTGACGTTCTGAGCCAGGGAGCTGCAGGAAAATCCCACCTAGAGAAGTAGAAGGGGCCCAGCTGTGATGGGATTATAGAACCATGGGGAAAGGCATGGCCATAGGAGGGGGATGGGAGACTGGGAGTGGTCACAAGGGGGATATCCGAGGAGATGATGGAGGATATGGAAGTAGACTATTGGTGAGTGGAGGAATATAGAAGGGGATGATTGGTCAAAGGCAGGACACAGAAGGAGATCCTTGGCCATAGAAGGGGTACTGGAACAGAGATTCCGGATGAGGAGATTCATTCTAGGAGGAATACAGAAGGAGATTATTGTGAGTGGAGGAATACGGAGGGATATGATTGGTCATAGGAGGGATACAGGAAAAGATGATTGGTCGTAGTATGGGTACCAGAGGAGATGAATGGTCAAAGAAGGCATGCAGGAGAAGATTACCAACCATTGGAAGGGTATAGGAGAAGATGATTGGTCATGGGAGGGGTACAGGAGAAGATTACCAACCATTGGAAGGGTATAGGAGAAGATGATTGGTCATGGGAGGGGTACAGGAGAAGATTACCAACCATTGGAAGGGTATGGGAGAAGATGATTGGTCATGGGAGGGGTACAGGGACAGATCGTTGGTCATAGAGGGAATGCAGCAGAAGATGATTAGTAATAGGAGGTTAGGGTAGAGAAGTGGACAATAAGTGGCCATGGGTGGGGTATAGGAGAAGGCGATTAGCCATAGGACGGGCACAGGGACAGGTGATTTTCATAGAAGAGATGCAGCAGATGATTGATCATGAGTCATACATGAGTAGATCCATGGCCATGGGAGGGTTTCGGCGGGAAATGATTGGCCATAGGAGGGATACAGCAGAAGGTAACTGGCCTTACTGTTAGTACAGGCTGCTGAGAATGCAAGAGATACGCGATAGGAGCAGTACAGGAGATGGTAATGGGCTGTGGGTGGGTGAGTACAGGAGAAGGGGATTGGCTGTGGGTGGGTGAGTACAGGAGATGGTGATTGGCTGTGGGTGGGTGAGTACAGGAGATGGTGATTGGCTGTGGGTGGGTGAGTACAGGAGAAGGTGATTGGCTGTGGGTGGGTGAGTACAGGAGAAGGTGATTGGCTGTGGGTGGGTGAGTACAGGAGAAAATGATTGGCTGTGGGTGGGTGAGTACAGGAGAAGGTGATTGGCTGTGGGTGGGTGAGTACAGGAGAAAATGATTGGCTGTGGGTGGGTGAGTACAGGAGATGGTGATTGGCTGTGGGTGGGTGAGTGCAGGAGATGGTGATTGGCTGTGGGTGGGTGAGTACAGGAGAAGGGGATTGGCTGTGGGTGGGTGAGTGCAGGAGATGGTGATTGGCTGTGGGTGGGTGAGTACAGGAGAAGGGGATTGGCTGTGGGTGGGTGAGTACAGGAGATGGTGATTGGCTGTGGGTGGGTGAGTACAGGAGAAGGGGATTGGCTGTGGGTGGGTGAGTACAGGAGATGGTGATTGGCTGTGGGTGGGTGAGTGCAGGAGAAGGTGATTGGCTGTGGGTGGGTGAGTACAGGAGAAGGGGATTGGCTGTGGGTGGGTGAGTACAGGAGAAGGAGATTGGCTGTGGGTGGGTGAGTGCAGGAGAAGGTGATTGGCTGTGGGTGGGTGAGTACAGGAGAAGGGGATTGGCTGTGGGTGGGTGAGTACAGGAGAAGGGGATTGGCTGTGGGTGGGTGAGTACAGGAGATGGTGATTGGCTGTGGGTGGGTGAGTACAGGAGAAGGGGGTTGGCTGTGGGTGGGTGAGTACAGGAGAAGGTGATTGGCTGTGGGTGGGTGAGTACAGGAGAAGGTGATTGGCTGTGGGTGGGTGAGTACAGGAGAAGGGGATTGGCTGTGGGTGGGTGAGTACAGGAGAAGGGGATTGGCTGTGGGTGGGTGAGTACAGGAGAAGGGGATTGGCTGTGGGTGGGTGAGTACAGGAGAAGGGGATTGGCTGTGGGTGGGTGAGTACAGGAGAAGGGGATTGGCTGTGGGTGGGTGAGTACAGGAGAAGGTGATTGGCTGTGGGTGGGTGAGTACAGGAGAAGGGGATTGGCTGTGGGTGGGTGAGTACAGGAGAAGGTGATTGGCGCGATGGGAGCAGTAAAGGAGATGGTCTAAAATATATAAAAATGTGTTGCACAGAATAAAAATCTATATAAATGAATGAATATCCTCAATAAATACCCTGGTGCACAGAAATAAACTGGTGCATATATAAATATAGCTGGATGAATCCCTGATAATCCTCCTCAATAAAAAGTTTGGTATATATAAATAATTCAATATAAAATGTGCAAAGTGACCAGTGAAAAATTTGTATCATAAGTGATAAAAGAATTCTCAATAAATCCAATCCAAAGCCTCATATAAGCATAAAAACTGTGCGATGTACATCAATATGCCAATCACAGTGAAAAATAAATAATATACAGCATATATTAATTTTGTGATGATGTAAAAAGTATAAATAAGTGAAAAAATATAATATAAATTAGTGTCCTTTGTGATTCAGTGCAAAAAGCAAATTCTTGCTGTGCTCAAAACCACCATTAGGTGGCAGGTGCTCCCCAAGAAAGTGAGTGACCAGGGTGTCACGGATCCTATAATCACAGTGCACCCCCTTGTGAGTGGGCGCTCACCTTAAAAGCGGTTAAAGTAGACTCATCTATAGGGGTTCCTTCACAGAAATCACCCTTTCAGGTTCTGTTAATCCAGTGGACCTTGACTCAGACTGCAGTTCAAATCAGCCCTTTGTACCGAAAATCGGGTAATTCACTCCAGCAATCAGTATCACCGTGTTATATATAAAGGGAAAAAGCTCCAATAGTGCTTATATCTTTAAAGCATTTATTTCAATAAAAAAACAACCAATGTCAACTCACAATTTTCGGTGCAACCATGCACCTTTACCAAGCAGTGTATAGTATAGCCATAGATGCCGAAGCGGGAGACGCGGTGGCTGTATATCTTCTCCATTGCCGATGCAGCCCGACAGTCTCACACTGGGTGAAGCGCTCCGTCCATCCTAGCCCCTCCCCTACGCGTGACGACACAGGGACCTCGTGTCTTCCTCAGGGGGACGTGATTGGACGATTTATGGGAAGTGAAGTGTTTGCGGCATTTTAAAAATCTGGTATAGAAAGGTAGCTCGCAGGATCTCTTTATCTTTTTAGTGCAGGAGATGGTGATTGGCTGTGGGTGGGTGTGGAAGGAGAAGGTGATTGGCTGTGGGTGGGTGAGTACAGGAGAAGGGGATTGGCTGTGGGTGGGTGTGGAAGGAGAAGGTGATTGGCTGTGGGTGGGTGAGTACAGGAGAAGGAGATTGGCTGTGGGTGGGTGAGTACAGAAGAAGGTGATTGGCTGTGGGTGGGTGAGTACAGAAGAAGGTGATTGGCTGTGGGTGGGTGAGTACAGAAGAAGGTGATTGGCTGTGGGTGGGTGAGTACAGGAGATGGTGATTGGCTGTGGGTGGGTGAGTACAGGAGAAGGGGATTGGCTGTGGGTGGGTGAGTACAGGAGAAGGGGATTGGCTGTGGGTGGGTGAGTACAGGAGGTGGTGATTGGCTGTGGGTGGGTGAGTACAGGAGAAGGTGATTGGCTGTGGGTGGGTGAGTACAGGAGATGGTGATTGGCTGTGGGTGGGTACAGGAGAAGGTGATTGGCTGTGGGTGGGTGAGTACAGGAGAAAATGATTGGCTGTGGGTGGGTGAGTACAGGAGATGGTGATTGGCTGTGGGTGGGTGAGTACAGGAGATGGTGATTGGCTGTGGGTGGGTGAGTACAGGAGAAGGTGATTGGCTGTGGGTGGGTGAGTACAGGAGAAGGTGATTGGCTGTGGGTGGGTGAGTACAGGAGATGGTGATTGGCTGTGGGTGGGTGAGTACAGGAGATGGTGATTGGCTGTGGGTGGGTGAGTACAGGAGAAGGTGATTGGCTGTGGGTGGGTGAGTACAGGAGATGGTGATTGGCTGTGGGTGGGTGAGTACAGGAGATGGTGATTGGCTGTGGGTGGGTGAGTACAGGAGAAGGTGATTGGCTGTGGGTGGGTGAGTACAGGAGATGGTGATTGGCTGTGGGTGGGTGAGTACAGGAGAAGGGGATTGGCTGTGGGTGGGTGAGTACAGGAGGTGGTGATTGGCTGTGGGTGGGTGAGTACAGGAGAAGGTGATTGGCTGTGGGTGGGTGAGTACAGGAGAAAATGATTGGCTGTGGGTGGGTGAGTACAGGAGATGGTGATTGGCTGTGGGTGGGTGAGTACAGGAGGTGGTGATTGGCTGTGGGTGGGTGAGTACAGGAGAAGGTGATTGGCTGTGGGTGGGTGAGTACAGGAGATGGTGATTGGCTGTGGGTGGGTACAGGAGAAGGTGATTGGCTGTGGGTGGGTGAGTACAGGAGAAAATGATTGGCTGTGGGTGGGTGAGTACAGGAGATGGTGATTGGCTGTGGGTGGGTGAGTACAGGAGATGGTGATTGGCTGTGGGTGGGTGAGTACAGGAGAAGGTGATTGGCTGTGGGTGGGTGAGTACAGGAGATGGTGATTGGCTGTGGGTGGGTGAGTACAGGAGATGGTGATTGGCTGTGGGTGGGTGAGTACAGGAGAAGGTGATTGGCTGTGGGTGGGTGAGTACAGGAGATGGTGATTGGCTGTGGGTGGGTACAGGAGAAGGTGATTGGCTGTGGGTGGGTGAGTACAGGAGATGGTGATTGGCTGTGGGTGGGTACAGGAGAAGGTGATTGGCTGTGGGTGAGTACAGGAGAAGATGATTGGCTGTGGGTGGGTACAGGAGAAGGTGATTGGCTGTGGAAGGAGGTAATTGGCTATAGGTGGGGTTCGGCAAGAGACAAATGATATAACGTCTTCTGTTCTTTCAGATGGGGTCTGATTGCTATAGAGCTGACCGGTCAGTGATGTAAAAGGTGGTGACATAGATGACCGGTCACTCCGCCATTTTGTATAGCCAAGCAGTGAAACCTCGGCTCTAACCTCTGTATTTTCTGTTTTAGTGGTGGATCCGGTCCTCAGCAGACAACACATCCTAAAGGAATGTCAGCTCTCTGTCTCCAGATACTATCCCGAGCTGTTGGGAAGTCCAGGGAATGACCTCGCCCAAGAGAGAGAGATGGAGTACAAAGAACTCACAAAGACTCTTGAAACGGTGAACATGCAGCAGAGCGGCAGCCAAGTCCTTGGAGTCCCAGAGGAGGACAGAGGGGAGCCGGGGATTACAGGAAAAGATGAGCAGATGGATGAAATGGAATGTGATGGAGTGGAGGAGACTCAGGACGGAGCACATTATAAGGGTTTAGAACTACCAGAGACCACTCCAAAGATGCCACAAATAGGACCCAGTTCCCAGGCAAAATATGATGAGCCTGGCCCCCCAAGGACACTACGCTCCCCAGACACAGATAAAGGCGAGGACCAGGACTGTCTTCCTGGACCTCTAAGAACCTCCATGTCTTTGGGAGATGAAGTGAGAGAGACTTCTGATGTACAGGAAGCTGAAATTGTCATGGAAGCAGCTGAGCTTTCCTTCATGCAGAGATATAACCATGAACTTCTGGCTGGAATGGATGCTGTGACAATCTTCCCGCTGGAAGAGGATTACAAGTTTGGCTTTAAGGTGAGCATTACTCTTACCAGATTACCCTGATCTCCACCTCGAACGTATACTCTTACCAGATTACCCTGATCTCCACCTCGAACGTATACTCTTACCAGATTACCCTGATCTCCACCTCGAACGTATACTCTTACCAGATTACCCTGATCTCCACCTCGAACGTATACTCTTACCAGATTACCCTGATCTCCACCTCGAACGTATACTCTTACCAGATTACCCTGATCTCCACCTCGAACGTATACTCTTACCAGATTACCCTGATCTCCACCTCGAACGTATACTCTTACCAGATTACCCTGATCTCCACCTCGAACGTATACTCTTACCAGATTACCCTGATCTCCACCTCGAACGTATACTCTTACCAGATTACCCTGATCTCCACCTCGAACGTATACTCTTACCAGATTACCCTGATCTCCACCTCGAACGTATACTCTTACCAGATTACCCTGATCTCCACCTCAAACGTATACTCTTACCAGATTACCCTGATCTCCACCTCGAACGTATACTCTTACCAGATTACCCTGATCTCCACCTCAAACGTAATCCTAGGTCTAACCTCATCCTAACCCTAACCCTAGGTCTAACCTAAACCTAATCCTAACAATAGGTCTAACCCTTGTTTTGACCTAACCTCATCCTAACCCTAGGTCTAACCTAAACCTAGCCCTAACCTAACCTTGGGTCTAACCAAACCATAACTTTAGATTTAACCAAACCCTAACCTTAGGTCTAGCCAAACCGTAAACTTAGGTTTAAACTTTGGTCAAACCTAATCTAATCCTAACCCTAACTCTGGGTCTAACCTATCCCTAGGTCTAACCCAACCAAATCCTAACTGTAGGTCTAACCTATCCCTAATCTATTCCTAACCCTAACCTAACCCTAGGTCTAACCTCTTCCTAACCCTAACCCTGGGTCTAACCTAACCCTAATCCCAAAGCCTTTGGGCCTCAGAAAGCAACACAGCAAGTTTTCCTCATTCAAACTGATAAAAGGGCTAAATTTCCAGCTTCCACTGAGCTCTTCTCATACATAAGACATGCCTTGCTCCTGAGGCCTAAGGACAAGTTTGAGAAGCTCCATGGCACCACACATGCTCCCAAGCATCTCTTCAAGGCACATAACACCCCCCCCCCCCCATCTAACATTAATGGATTCTGATGATATTCCTGGGGGTATGTAGCCCTCCTCTAGAAGGTTGTGATGATGATGATGAAGGGGTCAGAGCTGGGACCCCCAGAGGTAGCTGGATGTAACTTTCCAAGATGTATTCTATGAAATAATTTTACAGCATTAGACCTACAAAACCAGAAAAGTGCTTCCTCCAAGAATATTTCATCTCCGCATATAGAGCGGCCTACTGCCGCAACGTACGGATAGAGCGACCTACCGCCGCAACATAGGAATAGAGCGACCTACCACCGCAACGTAGGAATAGAGCGACCTACCGCCGCAACGTACGGATAGAGCGACCTACCGCCGCAACATAGGAATAGAGCGACCTACCGCCGCAACTTAGGGATAGAGCGACCTACCGCCGCAACGTACAGATAGAGCGACCTACCGCCGCAACATATGGATAGAGCGACCTACCGCCGCAACGTACGGATAGAGCGACCTACCGCCGCAACGTAGGAATAGAGCGACCTACCGCCGCAACGTACGGATAGAGCGACCTACTGCCGCAACGTACGGATAGAGCGACCTACCGCCGCAAGGTACGGATAGAGCAACCTACTGCCGCAACGTACGGATAGAGCGACCTACCGCCGCAACGTACGGATAGAGCAACCTACTGCCGCAACGTACGGATAGAGCGACCTACTGCCGCAACGTACGGATAGAGCGACCTACCGCCGCAACGTAGGAATAGATCGCCCTACCGCCACAACATACGGATAGAGCGACCTACCGCCGCAATGTACGGATAGAGCGACCTACCGCCTGCAACGTAGGAATAGAGCGACCTACCGCCGCAACGTAGGAATAGAGCGGCCTACCGCCGCAACGTAGGAATAGAGCGACCTACTGCCGCAACATAGGAATAGAGCGACCTACCGTCGCAACGTAGGAATAGAGCGACCTACCACCTCCCTCAAGCTCCTCCCCATCAGTCTTGCACAGGTGTGCTGACTCCTCTCCTGAACTGAAACGGCTTCCTCTGATATCACTGTGAGCTTCTCATAATGTGCATTAGAAGCGGCAGCAAGTCAGATAGAGCTCCGCCTCATTTTCTGGCTGGTGGAAGTCCAACATCATCTAGCATTTTCCTCCCCAGCCTGACTGTCCCTGGGCCCGCCCCTTCCATTTTTGGATTTCACTTCTTTCAGTCATGGAGGCTCAGAATCACTTGTGGGCGTTACCTATGCAAATACAACCTGCCTGGGACTGCCTACTTCTCCAGACTGACACCCACCCATCAAGACATTTTAATGTTTGTATAACTCCTCCTATTGCTTGCATCAGGGCTGAGGGCTCTGGAGGCAGGGTGATGTGATGTTTTCTGGAAGCCTTGCCCCTGGTAAGCCCCTCCCACCAGCCATGATTTCCCTGCATTGCATAGAGAAGCACAGAGACCCAGTGATGATGTCACTATCATGTTGATGAGGGGGGAGGGAGGAACCAGGAAAGATAAATTATAGCCAAAACAAAACTTCAACTTTAAATTCTCATGAGCTTATTTCCACCATTACAAATGGAATAATGAAGAGGTTGGATGGACGGGGGAGGAACAGATGGGAGCTCAGGTTACTCCTCTTCAGGTGCTCCATTCATCCTATACGATTCATAAAAGAAGCTCCCACAATGCTGCAGTGCAAACTACACCCCACACAATGCCACCCTCCGTATTCCATTCCTCCATAGATGAGCCTTCTGTCTGTAGTCCCACCCATGGAGAGTGGAGACTTCTATGAAGAAGGAACATATCTGGGCCACCAAGAGGTCCAAGCTGCACATCATGGAGGCTCAGTATTACCAGTGGGGGTTACCTATGCATATACAGCCTGCCTGGGACCGCCTACTCCTCCAGACCGACACCCACCCAGGTAACATTCTGCACTCTCATCCCCCCACAGTCATGGAACGGCCTCCACTGGTCTCACTGCTTCTCCTGACAACCGGTCTTCTCTGTAGGGCCCCACCACCTTCCATCATTCCGCGACCAGCACCGATTCCTTGGAGACGAGAGGCATAGAACACCTGGATCTGTCACCGATGGGTCCTCTGACAAGCTAGACGGACCTGTTACTTGGAATCCCACAGACGTGTAAAGCCTGGATTACCCCAACCCCCACCTGTTTTTATACAGCCTCTTCCCAGGTTGTATCTGTCCCTAACTATTGGCTCCTGTGCCACCCTGAATCTGGTCAGCTGAAGCCTGCATCGGAGTGCTTGGGGGCAGGTGGTGAGCTTTTCCCCTTCGAAAACAAAACCCTTTCTCCTGATTGGAGCAAAAATTCCTCCTATCAGAACAAATTCTATTTCTCTATCGTTCATAATTCATAATTCATAATTTGTAATTCTTGACCATTGGGTTATGCTGCCCCCTACAGGAGTAGAACACTAGGCAGGAAAAATCCCACCCACTCTGCTGTAGGCTTCAGTTTGTTTCTTTTTTATGTAGTAAGGATTCAGCGCTGAATTTAGAGAAACAATATGTAGACCAACAGCTAACACTTCAAGGGCAATCCAAACATCTTTAAGACAATATGTAAACAGCAGTGCAGCGCAGTCCTAAAACTATCTAATAGGTGACCCAAAATGACAACATTAGAATAAGCATTGATAAGTTGATATTAATATTGCGAGAGACGGTCCATAGCTTGAAGAGATGCAAGGAAAGAAAGATCGTCCACTTGTGGTTTGAGAACCCCCACAACTCAAAGGTTATCGACGCTACATAGACGATGTTTTCATGATCTGGGAAGGTGACAGGGATAGCCTCCAAATGTTCATCAACAAATTAAATAGTAATGATAAAAACATCGTCTTAACTTGGAACTTGCAAAGTGAACACATTGTTTTTCTGGATTTAGAAGTATATAAGGCTGATGGGGTTTTTAAAACACGTAACTATTCTAAACCCATGGACCGCAATTCTTTTATTCCTCTAGATAGCGGTCCTCACAGACAGTGGCTGTGTAATATCCCCCGTGGACAATTCACACGGTTAAGGCAGAATTGTACCACTGAGGAGGATTTTATGTTTTAGCTGAAAGGTTTTTAGAGAAGGGATACACACAGAAAGATGTGAAAAAAGAATTGGAATTGGTCAAAAATCTGCACCGAGAAAGTTTACTGGATGAATCTAGATCTAAAGAGTTGAATAATGATTTTAGGATGGTTTTAGATTTTAATATTCAACATAAAAAAGTCAAACGAATCATCCGCAAGCATTGGGCCATTTTAAAGGAGGATCGGGTTTTAGGTCCGGTGTAACGTGAGAATTACCTACCCCGTGAGAATTACCTACCCTCGTCACTTCCGGGCAGAAACAGCTGAGCAGTGCGCATGCTCAGAGCCCCGGATACCTAATGGAAGAACAGAGGAGCAGAGTAGTGCGCATGCTCACTAGTATGAAACGATAACGGTGTACCGTGAAATAAACCTACCGACGCGGCGGTTACATAAAACAGCTGTGCAGAAATACGAGTCATCTCCGCTCCTGTCCCGGTCACTTCCCTGCTCTCGGCAAGTAAATATAAAAGCGGCTCTCGGCTCCGTGATTTATGTTTTCATACAGCCGCCGCCGCTTTTATATTTACTATCCGAGATGAGGGAAGTGACAGGGACAGGAGCGGAGATGACTCGTATTTCAGCACAGTTGTTTTAATGTAACCGCTGCGTTACATACAGTGCCGAGCACCGGAAGTGACGAGGGGTAGGTAATTTTCTCGGAACACCGGCTTTGTCTGAAAAACCTAAATTTGTGTATGGAAAAGCACCATGCTTGAGAGATAAAGTTGCCCTAGGAGTTGTAGATCTCCCCTCGTACTAAGAATAATGGGTTATTCCCCTTTTTTAGCAGGCTTTTATGCATGTGGCAAGTGTGCCACCTGTAAGAGAAATATCAAAAGGCTTCACATCCACAGTCACACAAAATAATTACTAAATGAAGAATTTAACATGTAAAGCACACCTTGTGTGGCACATGTTATTAGAGTGCGACTGTGGGTTACAATATATTGGACGTACGTCAAGAGCTTTACATGTACGGGTTGGCAAAGGTCTAGTAACCCATAATGTATCAAGGCATTTCAGAAACCACCATCAGAGAAACCCTAGTGGTCTGAAATTCTGGGGGATCGAAAAAGTTGTTCATCATTGGAGAGGTGGTATTTTTATTCGACAACTGAGTCGTCGTGAATCCTTTTGGATCTATGAGGCCAAAGTTTTAACGCCTCTAGGATTGAACGTCGACTTTGACCTCAATTGTTTTATATCTGATAGATAAAATGTGTTTTACGGTCATTGAAAAATATTTGTTCTTCTATCTTTTATATGGAAATTTTTATAAATTTTTTAATATATTTATGGATTTGAGTGTATTATATTTATGAAAATGTATTTTAGATGTACTAATTAATTTTATGTTCTGCACTTACCTTTTTATTGCTCTGTATCCTTATTGTGTTTAACATGTTTTTAACAGAGTTAAGCAGTGTGCTGCCATCTTGTGGTTGATTACTGGTATGGCCAGGGGTCTATGAGGATCAACATTACGAATCATCTATTGATTCAATTACCGGAATTTTGCATTGAATTGCATTACTCAAATATATTCTAAATTGCCCTTATTCAGATTTGACTAGGAAAATAAAAGTGTTCTCTTTTTTTTAACAACCTAGTCAGTTCCAGGCAAGCTTCCTTAGTTCTTAAGTAACGTCCATTCTACTTCCGGGTTGAAGGCAAGTTTACATAGTGATGGTTAAAGCCAAAGGTTTTCTGTGGATTAGTAGGAAGTATTGTACATATTTGCCCCGCCTATCCATTTCCTGTAAGAGGAGGCGCGAGTCTCCACGGCGACGGTGAACGCCGGAGACAGGATGGGGGCGGAGCTTACCATTATATAGAGCCGGATGAGAGACACATCAGTATCACCGCTGAGGAAGTCCACGCCCATCTCGGACGTAACGCGTACGGGGGATTGGTCCATCTGATCCATGGCCGTAACCAGGTAGTAACACAGCACGGTCCCAGCACGCTGCTTGCTCTGCATACTGTTACATGCTTTTTTATGTCGGATATAATGTAAGTGCGATTCTTTTGCTTATGAGCTAATAAGTTGTGGCATTGCATACAGAGAGCATTAGATCCCCTTTTCTTTAATTTCATATCTTGGGGGATGCACCCTGGAATGTTGCATATCCTTGACAGTACACTGTGGCAGTGTGAGACCTTGGAGCTGTGTTCCCTGATATTGAGAGATATGTGTTTGGACCCTGTAGGGTCGCATTATTAAGGTGAGAGACCGGTATTGCCTGGTGGAGGGAAGTTCCAAGCACGGAAGTCACTAGAACTGTATTTTTTCACCAAACCACAAGTGGACGATCTTTCTTTCCTTGCATCTCTTCAAGCTCTGGACCGTCTCTCGCAATATTAATATCAACTTATCAATGTTTATTATAATGTTGTCATTTTGGGTCACCTATCAGAGAGTTTTATGACTGCGCTGCACGACGGTTTGCATTCAGTTTGTTTCTGCCTAGTTTAGCAGTAGGAGGACCTAATGGAGGACCTAATTCCCTGCTGGGACTTCGGCCTTAGCTGGGGGTTTTTTTTAGGGAACCTTTTTCTAAGACTTTACTTTTTAGTTCAGTTTTGTTCCTGAGGGAACTACAAGTAACAGCCGGCTGTGTTTTGAACTGGATATATTAGATCCTTAACCACTTGCCGACTGCTGCATGACTATTTACGGCGGCAGTCAGCCCCTCACAGGCAAAGTGGCGTAGGGGTACGGCACTAGCCTGTGAGGCTCTAGGGGGTGAGCACGCACCTCCGGAGGTGCGCTCCCACCCCTGCTCGCTCCCTAACTTCCCGATGTCCACCAGTCACTCGCGATTGTCCGCCATGAAGGGAGAAAGGCAGGCGGCTAATGTAAACCCAACCGTCTGTCATTCTCCCCTGTGTAAGTGCAGAGATCATACAGTCCTGCTATGTAGGATCGTATATCTCTGTAGTTACACAAACAGTCACACCCCTTTACAGTAAGAAGCACGCCCCTAGGGACCCACTTAACCCCTCCTTCTCCAATAAAGTTAACCCCTTCCCTGCCAGTGTCATTTTTACAGTAACAGTGCATATATATAGCACTAATTACTGCACTAATGTCACTGGTACCCCCAAAAGTGTCAAAAATGTCAGTCAAGGGTCCGATCTGTCCGCCGCAATGTCACAGTCCCACAAAAAAAATCGCAGATCGCCGCCATTACTCGTTAAAAAAAAAAAAAAAACAATAAAAATGACAAAAATTTTTTCCCTTAGTTAGTAAACGCAATAACTTTTGCGCAAACCAATCAAAATTTGCGATTTTTTTTTTTTTACCAAACATATGTAGCAGAAAACAAATTGGCCTAAAATGTTAAAAAATTTTGATTTTTACATTTTTTTTCAGGGGGAATTTCATATAAAAATGTGAAAAATATTGTTAGTTTTGCAAAATTGTCGCTCTTTTCTTGTTTATAGCGCAAAAAAAGTAAAAATCGCACAGGAGATCAAATACCACCAAAAGAAAGCTCTGTTTGTGGGGAAAAAAGGACATAAATTTCATTTGGGTACAGCGTCGCATGACCGCGCAATTGTCCGTTAAAGTCACGCAGTGCAAAATCGCAAAATAGGGCCTGGTCAGGAAGGGGGTAAAATCTTCCGGGGCTTAAGTGGTTAAGGTCTCCCAGCCCGGCCAGCGAGTGTGCGCAGGTTATAGTCCAGCACTAGGCCTCGCCACGACAGAGCCCCGATGGACCGGATCTGGCCTGCGAGTGAAACACCTCACCGGGATGCATACGACCTGAGTCACAGCACACCCCCACCCCGGGCGGAGGGGTACGGTAGTCTGTTCAGAGTGGTGTCCACCTGATGCCGGTAGTATGGTGAGTAAGTGTCCCCTCCTTTGCAGTCTCGGGGTGGACATGGGCCCCTCCATGGGAATGTCGGACCCTTGGGTATCCCTCAGTTCCCCTGCTCTCTTGGTAATACCAGGCCCCCCCTTAGGCTTCTCCCCCCCACTCCCACAAGCAGGTCCCTAACTCAGGGGGTGGATGTATTGTGGCCGCTGCAGCGGTTCTGCGGGGGGGGGGGGGTTTATCCTGGTGAGGGCCCCTCCTGGGGACCCCCAGATGGCACTGTCTAATGACCTTCCTGGGGACTGCATGGCGCATTGTGGGGGCCACCATTTTGCTGTAGTTTCGCTCTGCATCAATGTAAACATTTTCCCATTGAAATGCATGGACAGCCATGTTCTGGTAGTTCCCCCATAGGAATGCATGGGGCAGCCATTTTCATATTCCTCACCCTGCTGCAGGCTGTGCTAGGCTGGGACTTGTGGTGCAGCGGTGCGGATCATGTTTTTTGCAGTTTTTTCTTAACCACTTTAGCCCTGGAAGATTTGGCTGCTCAATGACCAGGCCCTATTTTCTGATTCGGTACTGCATGACTTTAACTGACAATTGCGCGGTCGTGCGACGCTGCACCCAAATTAAATTGACGTCCTTTTTTCCCCACAAACAGAGCTTTCTTTTGGTGGTGTTTGTTTATAGCGCAAAAAATAAAAAATCGCACAGGTGATCAAAAAAAGAGCGACAATTCTGAAAAACTAACAATATTTTTCACATTTTTTTATATGAAATTCCCCCCCAAAAAATGTAAAAATCAAAATTTTTTTTAATTTTTGGCCAATTTGTTGTCTGCTACATATGTTTGGTAAAAAAATCGCAATAAGCGTATTTTGATTGGTTTGCGCAAAAGTTATTGCGTTTACTAACTAAGGGAAAGATTTTTGTTGTTTTTTACGAGTAATGGCGGCGATCTGCGATTTTTTTTTTTTTTTTTTTTTTTTTTTTTTTTTTTGCGGGACTGCGACATTGCGGCGGACAGATCGGACCCCTGACTGACATTTTTGACACTTTTGGGGGTACCAGTGACATTACTACAGTAATTAGTGCTATAAATATGCACTGTTACTGTAAAAATTACACTGGCAGGGAAGGGGTTAACTTTATTGGAGAAGGAGGGGTTAAGTGTGTCCATAGGGGCGTGCTTCTAACTGTTATGGGATGTGGCTGTTTGTGTAACTACAGAGATATACGATCCTACATAGCAGGACCGTATGATCTCTGCACTTACACAGGGGAGAATGACAGGCGGCTTTGTTTACATCAGCCGCCTGCCTTTCTCCCTCTGTAACGGACGATCGCGAGTGACCGGTGGACATCGGGTCCGCCGGTCACACGCGCAGGGATCACAGTGAACGAGCGGGGGTGGGAGCGCGCCTCCGGTGGCACGCGCTTGCCCCCTATTGGCTCGCAGGCGAGTGACGTACCCATACGTCCCTTTGCCTGTACAGGGCTGACCGCGGCAGTATATGTACTTGCGGCGGTCGGCAAGTGGTTAAGAACCAATTTATTGAACTTGGCTGCAAGTTGAAGGGAAGGACCTCCAAGGTGATATTCTCTGAAATATTATGTGCAACACAGGAAAGACGGGGACATTAGAGAGCTGAATGCATGGCTGAAGACCTGGTGTAAGAAGGAGGGATTTGGGTTTTTAGAGCACTGGCCTCACTTTTCATTGGGGTGCAACCTACAGTCAGGTCCATAAATATTGGGACATGGACACAATTCTAATCTTTTTGGCTCTATACACCACCACAATGGATTTGAAATGAAACAAACAAGATGTGCTTTACCTGCAGACTTTCAGCTTTAATTTGAGGGAATTTAAATCCAAATCAGGTGACCGGTGTAGGAATTACAACAGTTTGTATTTGTGCCTCCCACTTTTTAAGGGACCAAAAGTAATTACATAGTTACATAGTTAGTGAGGTTGAAAAAAGACATCAGTCCATCCAGTTCAACCTATGATGTGTGTGTGTGTTTGCTTTTAGCCGTACATTGTATACCCCTGTATGTTGTACATTGTATACCCCCTGTATGTTGTACATTGTATACCCCCTGTATGTTGTACATTGTATACCCCTGTATGTTGTACATTGTATATCCCCTGTATGTTGTACATTGTATGCCCCTGTATGTTGTACATTGTATACCCCTGTATGTTGTACATTGTATATCCCCTGTATGTTGTACATTGTATACCCCTGTATGTTGTACATTGTATACCCCTGTATGTTGTACATTGTATGCCCCTGTATGTTGTACATTGTATACCCCTGTATGTTGTACATTGTATACCCCTGTGTGTTGTACATTGTATAACCCTGTATGTTGTACATTGTATACCCCTGTATGTTGTACATTGTATACCCCTGTATGTTGTACATTGTATACCCCCTGTATGTTGTACATTGTATACCCCTGTATGTTGTACATTGTATACCCCTGTATGTTGTACATTGTATACCCCTGTATGTTGTACATTGTATATCCCCTGTATGTTGTACATTGTATACCCCTGTATGTTGTGGTCTTTAAGGTGTCCATCTAATAGTTTTTTGAAACTATCAATGCTCCCTGCTGATACGACTGCTTGTGGAAGAGAATTCCACATCCTTACCGCTCTTACAGTGAAGAACCCCTTACGCACTTTAAGGTTAAACCGCCTTTCCTCTAGTTTTAGTGAGTGGCCACGTGTCTTATTGTATCTCCTTTCTCTGAATAGTTTGTTCCTTATGCTCGGGTCGCCAGTACAGTATTTGTACATTGATATCATATCCCCCCTCAATCGTCTTTTCTCCAGAGAGAATAAGTTCAGAGCTTGTAGTCTTTCCTCATAGCTGATGTCCTCCATCCCCCTAATTATTTTTGTTGCCCTTCTCTGGACTTTCTCCAGTTCCAGCACATCCTTCCTGAGGACCGGTGCCCAGAACTGGACAGCATACTCCAGATGTGGCCGGACCAGAGTCTTGTAGAGAGGGAGAATAATCTCTTTATTTCTGGAGTGAATCCCCTTTTTTATACATCCCAGTATTCTGTTGGCTTTGCTTGCTGCGGCTTGGCATTGCATGCCACTGCCAAGCCTGTTGTCTACCAGTACCCCCAAGTCCTTTTCCATCCTAGACTCACCCAGAGGTTCCCCCCCTAGTGAGTAGCTTGCTTTCTGGTTTCTGGCCCCCAAGGGCATTACTTTACATTTTTCAACATTAAATCTCATCTGGGACAATTGGCTGCTCAGCTGTTCCATGGCCAGGTGTGTGTTATTCCCTCTTTATCCCATTTACAAGGAGCAGATAAATGATCCAGAGTTCTTTTCAAGTGTGCTATTTGCATTTGGAATCTGTTGCTGTCAACTCTCAATATGAGATCCAAAGAGCTGTCACTATCAGTGAAGCCATCATTAGGCTGAAAAAAACAAAACAAACCCATCAGAGAGATAGCAAAAACATTAGGTGTGGCCAAATCAACTGTTTGGAACATCCTTAAAAAGAAAGAACGCACCGGTGAGCTCAGCAACACCAAAAGACCCGGAAGACCACGGAAAACAACTGTGGTGGATGACCAAAGAATTCTTTCCCTGGTGAAGAAAACACCCTTCACAACAGTTGGCCAGATCAAGATCACTCTCCAGGAGGTAGGTGTATGTGTGTAAGATCAGGAACACTCTCCAGGAGGTAGGTGTATGCGTGTCAGATCAAGATCACTCTCCAGGAGGTAGGTGTATGTGTCTCAGATCAGGAACACTCTTCAGGAGGTAGGTGTGTGTGTGTCAGGTCAGGAACACTCTCCAGGAGGTAGGTGTATGTGTGTCAGATCAGGAACACTCTCCAGGAGGTAGGTGTATGTGTGTCAGATGAAGAACGCCCTCCAGGAGGTAGGTGTATGTGTGTCAGATCAGGAACACTCTCCAGGAGGTAGGTGTATGTGTGTCAGATCAAGAACACTCTCCAGGAGGTAGGTGTATGTGTGTCAGATCAGGAACACTCTCCAGGAGGTAGGTGTATGTGTGTCAGATCAGGAACACTCTCCAGGAGGTAGGTGTATGTGTGTCAGATCAAGATCACTCTCCAGGAGGTAGGTGTATGTGTGTCAGGTCAGGAACACTCTCCAGGAGGTAGGTGTATGTGTGTCAGATCAGGAACACTCTCCAGGAGGTAGGTGTATGTGTGTCAGATCAGGAACACTCTCCAGGAGGTAGGTGTATGTGTGTCAGATCAGGAACACTCTCCAGGAGGTAGGTGTATGTGTGTCAGATCAAGATCACTCTCCAGGAGGTAGGTGTATGTGTGTCAGATCAGGAACACTCTCCAGGAGGTAGGTGTATGTGTGTCAGATCAGGAACACTCTCCAGGAGGTAGGTGTATGTGTGTCAGATCAAGATCACTCTCCAGGAGGTAGGTGTATGTGTGTCAGATCAGGAACACTCTCCAGGAGGTAGGTGTATGTGTGTCAGATGAAGAACACTCTCCTGGAGGTAGGTGTATGTGTGTCAGATCAGGAACACTCTCCAGGAGGTAGGTGTATGTGTGTCAGATCAGGAACACTCTCCAGGAGGTAGGTGTGTATGTGTGTCAAAGTCAACAATCAAGAGAAGACTTCACCAGAGTGAATACAGAGGGTTCACCACAAGATGTAAACCATTGGTGAGCCTCAAAAACAGGAAGGCCAGATTAGAGTTTGCCAAACAACATCTAAAAAAGCCTTCACAGTTCTGGAACATCCTATGGACAGAGGAGACCAAGATCAACTTGTAGCAGAGTGATGGGAAGAGAAGAGTATGGAGAAGGAAAGGAACTGCTCATGATCCAAAGCATACCACCTCATCAGTGAAGCATGGTGGTGGTAGTGTCATGGCGTGGGCATGTATGGCTGCCAATGGAACTGGTTCTCTTGTATTTATTGATGATGTGACTGCTGACAGAAGCAGCAGGATGAATTCTGAAGTGTTTCGGGGAATATTATCTGCTGATATTCAGCCAAATGCTTCAGAACTCATTGGACGGCGCTTCACAGTGCAGATGGACAATGACCCGAAGCATACTGCGAAAGACACCAAAGAGTTTTTTAAGGGAAAGAAGTGGAATGTTATGCAATGGCCAAGTCAATCACCTGACCTGAATCCGATTGAGCATGCATTTCACTTGCTGAAGACAAAACTGAAGGGAAAATGCCCCAAGAACAAGCAGGAACTGAAGACAGTTGCAGTAGAGGCCTGGCAGAGCATCACCAGGGATGAAACCCAGCGTCTGGTGATGTCTATGCGTTCCACACTTCAGGCTGTAATTGACTGCAAAGGATTTGCAACCAAGTATTAAAAAGTGAAAGTTTGATTTATGATTGTTAATCCGTCCCATTACTTTTGGTCCCTTAAAAAGTGGGAGTCACATATACAAACTGTTGTAATTCCTACACCGTTCACCTGATTTGGATGTAAATTCCCTCAAATTAAAGCTGAAAGTCTGCAGGTAAAGCACATCTTGTTTGTTTCATTTCAAATCCATTGTGGTGATGTATAGAGCCAAAAAGATTAGAATTGTGTCCATGTCCCAATATTTATGGACCTGACTGTATATGCTAAAGATGGTGGCGTAGGTCTATGTCGGCTGCATTTAAGTGGTTGTAGCGGTGTGATACCTGCAGCTAGAGGCATCACCCCGGTACCGTTTTTTAGAGCCTTCCGCGGCTCTGCTGGGGTCACCCATCCCACCTGCGCGTCCACCGGCTGGTTGGAGTCCCAATCAAAGGCTGATGCGGCTTCGATCGGGTCTCTGATGACGTAATCGGAGGCGGCATCCATGACGTCACATCCAGGTTACTCGGCTGCTAAAGGCGCCAAATTTAAAAAGTGACAGTATTCAAAAATGACGTTTTCGGCGTTTTGAATACATGGAAGTGCAGTGGAGGGGTTTGGTGTCTTTTAGACCCCCGATCCCTCCATAAAGAGTACCTGTCACTGCATATTACTGTCACAAGGGATGTTTACATTGCTTGTAACAGCAATAAAAGTGATCAGATTTTTATTTATTTTTTAAAACGTGTGCTAAAATAAAAAAAAAATAAATAGGAAAAAAAAAAGTTTCTCTTACGTCCTCCGACAGTCGCCGCCTCTTCATATTCGTCACAATGGGGTATTAGACTTTGCTCCGAAGGAGTAGCTAGGCAACAGAATATGTTAACATTAAAGCTTTTAACATATCCCACCCTCAAGGGGTGGTCCCCTCAGTCAATACCCTCCTACTTCCTGCAACCATATCTCAGTTTCAATGTCTAGCTTGTCAGGAGTGGCTGGCTCTCTCTGTGCTGGGGCTTTCTGTCGCAGACTCTTTCTTCTTTTTTGATTTTTTGTTTGAGTTTTCTCTCTACCTTTACTTAGCTGTTCTTTTTGTCAGCATTAGTTAGTTCTTCAGATGAAGAGGATCATGCGGGCTGGGTCTCGGGCTGATCCCCCTGGTCGCAGGTCGTGGGTCAGTGGCTTCCCAGCCTGCCATCGAGCGTTCAGCCAGGTAACGCTCCTGGCACAGTGAACGACCCATCCCTGTTCGGTGCAGGGATGATTGGTGAGGTGGCTACCTCACTGGACGCTGTGCGGTTTCTTAACCCCCATTCTGTGCGTCTTGAATGCGACTCTCCCTGCCTCATGTGCAGCGGCTTGTTCGCCTGTGCGGGTCCCCCACGCCATTGTGAGGTAAGTGTATTTATGTGGGGACCTGTCTGTCTGGGGGGGTGTCAGTCTGGGACTGTGTAACCTGCCTCTATTCACACTGCTTGTCTCCCTATCTCTCGGCTGCATGCTGTGGGCTGCAAGGGGGGGGGGGGAGCTGTGTGACACTGTGTGTGTTAGACTGGTCAGTGTGAGAAGTGTGCTGTGGGGCATGTTTTTTTGGCATGTTTGGGCATATACAGCGATCGCTGCGGCGATCTGACATGTATTCCTATACAGGGATGTCACGTGTGCATTACTGCACTGTGGAGCGGCGGTTTCGGGGGCCAAACGGCCCCATTTTGCCTACACTCGCTCCAGCCGCATGTTTTACATGCATGGCGGCCATTTTCTTGTAGCCTCCATAGGCTTTCATAGAGCGCCCTGGCAGCATCACTTCCTCTTCTCCAGGAACACCGATCGAGGCAGCAGCAGTGGCGAGGGTCTCCTCAGGTTATATCCTTCTTATCCATTGCCTGTGTCAGTTTTATTGTCCCTGTGGGGGTCTCATTGTGCTTGTGTGTGGTGCGGTGGGCTGCGCTCGCCGCGCGTGTTAAAGGGGCAGTTAACCCTTTATTATCCGGCATTTGTTATAGGGGCAATGGATTCTCAGGAGGGCAAATTTCCTACCGCCTTGGTGGATAGCCAGGGGACCGCTGTTTCCCCCCCAGGGGGGGATTTAGCCACTATTGTGGCTGGCCTTGCTGCTCAGGTGCAGATGCTGGTGGCTGCTCAATCTACCAAGAGACCCAGAGTTTCTCTTTCCTCTGATTCTGAGGGTGAAGGTGATGGGGCTGTTATGGCGGGGGCCTCCTTATCGGGGTCCCGCTCCTCCCTGGATCTAGTGGGGTCAGAGGTGGAGGCTGAAGTTGAAGGGGTTGATAATTCTCCCCCTGGCTCGCCTGAAGAGCTTGCAATCATGGATGAATTGATTGCTTCCATAAAACAAACGCTGCGTTTGCAGGATGAAGTGTGTCCCCCTGCTGCCTTGGCGGCTTATGGGACGCAGAGAAAACGCAGGACGCCGCAGGTTTTTCCCTGCAATGATGATTTTCAGCGCGCTGTTAAGGAACAATGGCGCAATCTGCGCAAACCTTTTGCTGTATCAAGTAGGTTCAAGCTGCGTTATCCTTTCTCGCCTTCCACTGATGAAAGGTGGTGTGTGCCACCCCCAGTGGATCACACAATTGCGGTTTTAAACAAATCCACTGCGATTCCTGCAGAGGATTCCCCTGTGTTCCGTGATGCCACGGATAGGAGATTGGAGTCTCTTGCCCGTCATACTTATTCTGTTACGGGTTCTATGCTTAAGGCTCTGTTTGCCTCTCTCATGGCGGCCCAGGCGATCGCAAGTTAGACGCAGATGCTTAGGCGCGTCCTAGTGGCCGATTCGGCCTCGCTGGCGACCCTGGATATGGTGGATCAAATCCACCAGGGTGTCATGTATCTGTGTGATGCGGACTTGGACCTAGTCCCGTTGGCTGCACGTGTGCACAGCGTGGCGGTGTTGTCTCGCCGCCTGGTTTGGTTGAAATGTTGGTCGGTGGACCAGTCTTCACGTAAGACCTTAGCCAATCTGCCTTATGATGGGTCTCGCCTTTTTGGGGAGTCCTTGGATGTGTTGATTAAGGGGATCACCGGAGGTAAGAGCACTCTCTTGCCCCATTTCCCCAAGGCTAAGGGGGCTTCTGGGAAGAAGCATGCTAATTTTCGGCCCCCTCAGGGGTCCTTTCGTGCCTTTCGGTCGCACTACAAGGGCAAACCGTTCAAAGGTCAAGGCTCTCAGAAGAAGCCCTGGTCTGGTAAACAGAAGTCCGGTCAATCCGGATCCGCAGCCCATAACAGTGCGGCCTGAAGGGGCGCCCTCACCCAGTTTTGGGGTGGGGGGACGCTTGCTCGGTTTTCTTCAGCCCTGGTTGGCCCGCGTGCGGGACAGATGGGTTCAGGAGATCGTTCAATCTGGTTACAAGATCGAGTTTCTCTCTCGGCCGGAGAGCAGATTTTTTCCCTCAAATCTTCACCTGTCTCCAGAGCGTTTACGGGACCTGCACCTGGCGGTGCGCGACCTGAGGGCTCAGGGAGTGGTAGTTACGGTGCCTCATCGGGACAGATTTCGGGGGTTTTATTCCAATCTGTTCACCGTGCCCAGAAAGGAGGGCAAGGTTCGTCCAATTCTGGACTTGAAGGCTCTGAACCGCTCTGTGCGGGTTCGCAAGTTCCGCATGGAATCCCTGCGGTCGGTGGTGGCTGCCCTGGTTCCGGGGGAATTCATGGCCTCCATCGATTTGAAGGATGCGTATCTTCACATCCCCATTTTCGAGGGTCACCAGAGGTACCTTCGATTTGCCATTGCGGAGGATCACTACCAGTTCGTGGCGTTGCCTTTTGGTCTCGCCTCGGCTCCGCAGGTCTTCACCAAGGTGCTTGCACCGGTTCTGGCATTATTGAGGGCCCAGGGCATTTCTGTCCTAGGGTATCTGGACGACATTCTGGTTCGGTCTGCGACCAGCCAGGGTCTGGAGAAGGACCTGTCTGTCGCGATGCAAACTCTGCAGGAGTTTGGTTGGACGATAAATTTTCCAAAGTCGACGCTGAGTCCGTCGGTTCGTCTTCCCTACCTGGGAATGATTCTGGACTCGGTGCAGGCGAAGGTCTTCCTGCCGGAAGACAAACTCAGAACTCTTCAGGAGGAAGTCAGGTCCCTCAGGGACGTTCCGCACTCGTCTCTGCGGACGTGCATGAGATGTCTGGGATTGATGGTCTCGGCCTTCGAGGCGATTCCCTTTGCCCAGTTTCACACGCGGGGTCTCCAAGCGGAGGTCCTGTCCATGTGGGACGGGCGACCTCAATCTCTGGATCTTCAAATCTCGTTGAGTCATCGCACCAGAAGAGACCTTCTGTGGTGGCTCCAGTCCCCGATTGGTGTCCGGGGGCAAGTCGTTTCGTCCTATCTCGTGGACGGTGATCACCACGGATGCCAGCCTGTCGGGCTGGGGTGGTGTTCTGGGCGTTCTGTCCGCCCAGGGGACTTGGTCGGAGGCGGAGTCCTCCCTTCCGATCAACATTCTGGAATTGCGTGCTATAAATCTCTGTCTTCATCGCTGGACGGACCGGCTGCTGGGCTGCCCGGTTCGGGTGCAGACGGACAATGCCACGGCGGTGGCCTACATCAACCACCAAGGGGGCACCAGGAGTGCCCGAGCGGCTCGAGAAGTGGCCGACATTCTGTCTTGGGCCGAGGCTCATGTCCCGGCGATAACGGCGGTTCACATTCCGGGGGTGGAGAACTGGCAGGCGGACTATCTGAGTCGCCAGACCCTGGATCAGGGGGAATGGTCTCTCCACCCGGCTGTCTTCCAGATGTTGTGCGCGAAGTGGGGTCTTCCAGATGTGGACCTGTTCGCGTCTCGTCTCAACAACAAGGTGAGAAGGTTCGTGGCAAGGACACGCGACCCTCGGGCAGACGCGTCGGACGCGTTAGTGGCCCCGTGGCATCAGTACAGGCTGATGTACGCGCTTCCACCGATTCAGTTGCTGTCCAGGTTCCTTCGCAGGTTACACTCGGAACGCAGCACGGTGATTCTTGTGGCACCGGACTGGCCTCGCCGGTCCTGGTACGCAGACCTCGTGATCTCCTGTCTCAAGGACCGATATACCATCCTGCTTTACAGTCGCTGGCTTTGACGGCCTGGCTGTTGAGACCGAGGTCCTGAGGGGGAAGGGTCTCTCCCCAGAGGGCGTTCATACCTTGATCAACGCGAGGAAGTCTTCCTCGGGGAAGGTTTATTACCGTACTTGGAAGGCCTATTTTGCTTGGTGTGAGTCCAGGGGATTTTCTCCCCGCACGTACTCGGTTTCCCGAGTGCTGTCCTTCCTTCAAACGGGTGTCGATCAGCGTTTGGCGCTGGCTACAATAAAGGGTCAGGTGTCTGCGCTGGCCGTTCTGTTTCAACGTCCCGTGGCTTCCAACTCCTTGGTTGGCACTTTTGTTCAGGGTGTGCGGCATCTGGTTCCTCCTAGGAGGGATCCTCTGCCCCCTTGGGACTTGAATCTCGTTCTGTCTGTGTTGCAACATGCTCCTTTTGAACAGATCAGGGAGATCTCGTTGTCTATGTTGTCCAAAAAGGTCGCCTTTTTGGTGGCGATCACTTCGGCTCGCAGAGTGTCGGAGCTGGCAGCTTTGTCCTGCAAGTCTCCGTATCTGGTTGTTCATTTGGATAAGGTGGTCTTGCGACCTAATCCTTCTTTTCTTCCGAAACGAGTTTCGGAATTCCATCTTAATGAGGATATTGTCTTGCCTTCGCTGTGCGCGAAGCCTAAACATCCAAAGGAGGTGAGATTACATTCTTTGGATGTTGTTCGGGCGATAAGGGTTTACCTTAAATCGACTGAGTCTTTTCGAAAGACGGCTTCCTTGTTTGTTCTTCCAGAGGTTCCTCGGAAGGGCATGGCGGCGTCGGCCTCTACCATCGCCAAATGGATCAGGCAGACCATTGAACAGGCGTATGCTTTGCAGGGGAAGGTTCCCCCTGTGCCTGTGAAGGCGCACTCTACTAGATCTCTGAGTACGTCTTGGGCCTGTCGTCATGGGGCTTCTGTAGCCCAGGTGTGTAAAGCGGCGACTTGGTCGACCGTGCATACTTTCACAAAATTCTACAAAGTAGATGTTCAGGCATCTGCGGATGCTTCCTTTGGCCGCAAGGTTCTTAGTGCGGCGGTTCCCTAGGGTCCCTTGTGGGGACCACTGGCTGTTGGGATAAGTTTTTTTATCCCCTGGTTATTTGTTTTTTCCTGGGTTGTTGCTCCTGTTGAGCACCTGTTTTTTCCTGTTGCCCAGCTGGGTTCCTTCCTTTGGTAAGGTTCCTTTCTTTGATGCGGAGACTGCGTTGCCTTTTCGGCGCGGATGCGTTTCCCACCCCTCATGTTTGCACTGCTTTGGGACGTCCCCATATGTGACGAATATGAAGAGGCGGCGACTGTCGGAGGACGTAAGAGAAAACGGAATTTTTGTAAAATCTTACCTGTAAAATTCCTTTCTCTGAGTCCTCCGACAGTCGCCGCCCCCGCCCCTCTTTTGGGGTTTGGTTGTATACTCTACTGCTATTCCACTAAAACTGAGATATGGTTGCAGGAAGTAGGAGGGTATTGACTGAGGGGACCACCCCTTGAGGGTGGGATATGTTAAAAGCTTTAATGTTAACATATTCTGTTGCCTAGCTACTCCTTCGGAGCAAAGTCTAATACCCCCATATGTGACGAATATGAAGAGGCGGCGACTGTCGGAGGACTCAGAGAAAGGAATTTTACAGGTAAGATTTTACAAAAATTCAGTTTTAGCTGCCCACGAAAGAAAACGTATACGGAAGTCACGCCCGCAAATGAAATAGCTATTCAAACCACACATATGAGTTATCGCCGCGATCGCCAGAGCAAGAGCAATAATTAAAAAAAAAAGAGCTACTCACTAACCCTAAACTGGTAACCGTTAAAAAATTTTAAAGCGTGGCCTGTGGAGATTTTTATTGACCGTAGTTTGTTGCCATTCTGCGGGTGTGCGCAATTTTAAACCTTAACATGTTGGGTATCTATTTACTTAACGTGACATCATCTTTCACAATATACAAAAAAAATGGGCTAACTTTACTGTTTTGTTTTTTTTTTTAAATGCAGTGAAATTTAATTTTTTCAAAAAATGGCGTTTGAAAGACCGCTGCGCAAATACCGCATGACAAAATATATTGCAATTACCGCCATTTTATTCTCGGGAGTCTTTGCTAAAAAAATATAATATAATGTTTGGGGGTTCTAAGTAGATTTCTAGCAAAAAATACTGATTTTAACTTGTGAACAACGTGTCAAAAATAAATAAATAAAACCTATGTGGCTCCCAGCCAGAGTAAAAAAGCTATAAATAATAAGAAAAGAGCTTTTAAAAAAATATAAAAATGAAGGAAAGGAACACTATCATTGTTTAATTGTTACAAAGAATATAACCGAATATGTAAAAAGGAAATCAGGGATGCAAAAATTCAAAATAAACGACAGATTGGAAAAGATAGTCGGACCAACCCCAAAAAATTCTTCAAATATATTAACAGTAAAAAGGTGAGGTGTGAGCATGGAGGCCCTTTACACAATAACCAGGAGGGGGTGACTGGGGACAAAGAGAAGGCAAATTTATTAAATACTTTCTTCAGCTCTGTATATACAAAGGAGCATGGGGGAGCTCATGACCATAATGGGGGTGGCAGTGACACAGCCCCAAATGATCCACAATGGCTCAAAAGTGATATGGTCCAGAAATATTTAGACAGAATGAGGGTGGATAAAGCGCTTGGACCAGATGGCATCCACCCACCCATCCTAAAAGAATTGAGCGCTGTAATTTCTAAGCCTTTGTTTCTAATTTTTAGGGACTCGTTAAGGAATGGAATAGTACCACTGGATTGCTGTAGGGACAATGTGGTGCCTATATTTAAAAAGGGTTTAAAGTCTTTGCGAAGTAACTATAGACCTGTTAGTGTAACTTCTATAGTCGGGAAGATATTGGAGAGTTTAATAAAAGACCACATAGATGAGTTCTTGCTGGAAAAAAAAATATTTTAAGCAACAGACAGCATGAATTCATGAAAGACAGAAGTTGTCAAGCAAACCTGATTTCTTTTTATGAGGAGGTAATAAAACCTTGGACAGAGGGGTGGCTGTGGACGTGGTATACTTGGACAGAGGGGTGGCTGTGGACGTGGTATACTTGGACAGAGGGGTGGCTGTGGATGTGGTATACTTGGACAGAGGGGTGGCTGTGGAGTGGGTATACTTGGACAGAGGGGTGGCTGTGGATGTGGTATACTTGGACAGAGGGAGGGCTGTGGACGTGGTATACTTGGACAGAGGGGTGGCTGTGGACGTGGTATACTTGGACAGAGGGGTGGCTGTGGATGTGGTATACTTGGACAGAGGGGTGGCTGTGGAGTGGGTATACTTGGACAGAAGGGTGGCTGTGGATGTGGTATACTTGGGCAGAAGGGTGTCTGTGGATGTGGTATACTTGGACAGAGGGGTGGCTGTGGACGTGGTATACTTGGACAGAGGGGGGGCTGTGGACGTGGTATATTTGGACAGAGGGGGGGCTGTGGACGTGGTATACTTGGACAGAAGGGTGGCTGTGGATGTGGTATACTTGGACAGAGGGGGGGCTGTGGACGTGGTATACTTGGACAGAGGGGGGGCTGTGGACGTGGTATACTTGGACAGAGGGGGGGCTGTGGCCGTGGTATACTTGGACAGAGGGGGGGCTGTGGACTTGGTATACTTGGACAGAGGGGTGGCTGTGGACGTGGTATACTTGGACAGAAGGGTGGCTGTGGATGTGGTATACTTGGACAGAGGGGTGGCTGTGGATGTGGTATACTTGGACAGAGGGGGGGCTGTGGACGTGGTATACTTGGACAGAGGGGGGGCTGTGGACGTGGTATACTTGGACAGAGGGGGGGCTGTGGCCGTGGTATACTTGGACAGAGGGGGGGCTGTGGACTTGGTATACTTGGACAGAGGGGTGGCTGTGGACGTGGTATACTTGGACAGAAGGGTGGCTGTGGATGTGGTATACTTGGACAGAGGGGTGGCTGTGGATGTGGTATACTTGGACAGAAGGGTGGCTGTGGACGTGGTATACTTGGACAGAGGGGTGGCTGTGGACGTGGTATACTTGGACAGAGGGGTGGTTAATGATTCTTACTCTGAATGGTGTGAGGTTATCAGTGGTGTACCCCAAGGTTCAGTGTTGGGACCCTTACTTTGTAATATCTTTATAAATGATATCGGGTCTGGGATGAAAAGTACCATTTCAGTCTTTGCAGATGACACCGAGCTTTGCAGTGGAATAACTTCCATACAGAATGTCTCCAATTTACAAGCTGACCTCAGTCCACTGTTTCATTGGTCAGTGTGACGGGAGTCACTTTGGTTGGGGTGCCTGTGGAACCCAGCTTACCTTAGAGAATCCCAGCTGACCTTACCTTGAGAAATCCGTCTCTCAGGTCCCTGGGCCCCTCTTATGTGTAAGTCACCCTGTGCCTATTAGGGACACAGGGTGCCCAAGAAAATAATGGACTTAAATGACACAGAATATGGTTTGGATTACTTCAAATGGGAGAGTAATATTTATCAACAATATCTCTCAAGAAATATGAAGATTTATTCCCACTTTACACTGTGAGACCTATAGCCTGTTGCCATGAAGTCTGTGACTCCTAAATAATCAAAGCAATGCTTGGATGTGTATTCCATGTACTTCAATGTAGGAGATGGACAGACTGTCACTGATGGTCCCTTCCTATTGTCTGTATAATAAGGTGTTCTGGGTTTATACTTAGGATAATGTGTCATTTTGTATTTGTTTTAGCCTTGTTGCTGGCAGTCTGGTCCTCCAGGCTGGTGTAAGTTTGCTGAGTTAATTCGCATGTCAATGATAACCTTGTCTAGATGGGATTAGCCATGAGTCAGCTGTACCTCGTTATCTAACCATTGTGTGATGTTTTGGGTAAATATTCGGCTCATTGTTCATGTAGTGACTGACATACCTAAGTGTATAAAAGTCTGTTTCTTGTTCAATAAAGGAGTTCGTTGTTTTCAGATACATACAAGCTAAGTTATCGGCTAGCTTTGTATGTAGGACGGCTGGAATATCTATCTATGTTCAGACTGGAGGAAGCTGTATACTGACGGAAGCCCACAAACACAGTGTGGGTTAGCAGTTCCGTTACAGTCAACTATGTGGCAAATGAGGTTTAATGTTGATAAATGTAAAGTTATGCACTTGGGGGCTAAGAATATGCATTATACATACTAGGGGGAGTAGAACTAGGGGAATCCATAGCTGAGAAGGATCTGGGGGAATCCATAGTGGAGAAGGATCTAAAGGAATCCATAGCGGAGAAGGATCTGGGGGAATCCATAGCGGAGAAGGATCTGGGGGAATCCATAGCTTAGAAGGATCTGGGGAAATCCATAGCTTAGAAGGATCTGGGGGAATCCATAGTGGAGAAGGATCTGGGGGTATCCATAGCGGAGAAGGATCCAGGGGAATCCATAGCGGAGAAGGATCTGGAGGAATCCATAGCGGAGAAGGATCTGGGGGAATCCATAGCTTAGTAGGATCTGGGGAAATCCATAGTGGAGAAGGATCCGGGGGAATCCATAGCGAAGAAGGATCCGGGGGAATCCATAGCGGAGAAGGATCCGGGGGATTCCATAGCGGAGAAGGATCCGGGGGATTCCATAGCGGAGAAGGATCTGGGGGAATCCATAGTGGAGAAGGAACTGGGGGAATCCATAGTGGAGAAGGATCTGGGGGAATCCATAGCAGAGAAGGATCTGGGGGAATCCATAGCGGAGAAGGATCTGGGGGAATCCATAGCGGAGAAGGATCTGGGGGAATCCATAGCGGAGAAGGATCTGGAGGAATCCATAGCGGTGAAAGATCTGGGGGAATCCATAGCGGAGAAGGATCTGGGGGAATCCATAGCGGAGACGGATCCGGGGGATTCCATAGCGGAGAAGGATCCGGGGGAATCCATAGCGGAGAAGGATCTGGGGGAATCCATAGTGGAGAAGGATCTGGGGGAATCCATAGTGGAGAAGGATCTGGAGGAATCCATAGCGGTGAAAGATCTGGGGGAATCCATAGTGGAGAAGGATCTGGAGGAATCCATAGCAGTGAAAGATCTGGAGGAATCCATAGCGGAGAAGGATCTGGGGGAATCCATAGCGGAGAAGGATCTGGGTGTCCTGGTAGATCCTAAGTTTAATAATAGCATGCAATGCCAAGCTGAGGTTTCCAGAGCATGCAAAGTCCTTTCTTGTATAACAGAGGCATGGACTCCAGAGAGAGAGATATCATCTGTACAAATCATAAGTAAGACCTCATCTGGAATATGCAGTTCAGTTTTGGGCTCCAGTTCTTAGAAAGGATATCGGGGAACTGGAGAAAGTGCAGAGAAGGGCAACCAAACTGATAAGAGGCATGGAGGAGCTCAGCTATGAGAAAAGATTAGAGGAACTGAATTTATTCTCTCTTCAGAAGAGGAGATTAAGGGGGGATATTCTCAACATGTATAAACTATAAATACAAAATGGGGGATATGATCTCCATGTATAAATACCTAAGGGGGGATATGATCACCATGTATAAATACATAAGGGGTCCATATAGTGAACTTGGTGTTGAGTTGTTCACTTTAAGGTCTACACAGAGGACAAGGGGGCGATCTTTACATCTAGAGCAAAACAGATTTCATCTCCAAATACGGAAAGGTTTCTTCACAGTAAGAGCTGTGAAAATGTTGAATAGACTCCCTCCAGAGGTGGTTCTGGCCAACTCAGTAGATTGGTATAAGAAAGGCCTGGATTATTTTCTGGGTGTACATACTATAAATGGGTACTAATACATTTATAGGTAAAGTTGATCCAGGGAATATCTGATTGCCTCTCGGGGGATCAGGAAGGATTTTTTTTCCCCTGCTGTAGTAAATTGGATCATGCTTTGCTGGGGTTTTTCACCTTCCTCTGGATCAACTGTGGGTATAGGATTGTGTATATGGGATTGCATGGTTGGGTTTTCTTTACTGTTTTTTGTTTTTTTATTGGTTGAGCCGAATGGACTTGTGTCTTTTTTTAACCTGACTATGTAACTATGTACGTGGAAATCGTACATTTCATGGTGTGAATCCATGTTTTTTGGTGGCTAGGATCTTGGCTTTCCTTCAAAGAGGTATCGAACAGAAGTTGGTCTTGGGTACTATTAAAGGCCAAGTGTCTGCCTTGGCTGTGTTTTTCCAACGTCCTTAAGCCTCGAATGCGTTGATTCGCACTTTTGTCCAAGGGGGTCCTTCATGTGGCCCCTCTGAGGCGATCCCCGTTACCTCCATGGGATCTAAATTTGGTATTGTCTGTTCTTCAAAAACCTCCTTTTGAAAAGATTAGGGAGATTCCTCTGCTTACCTTGGCTCAGAAGGTTGCCTTTTTGGTGGCTGTTACTTCTGCTCGCAGAGTCTCTGAATTGGCAGCGTTTTCCTGCCATTCGCCTTGTTTGGTGGTCCACAGAGATAAAGTGATACTTCGACCTAGTCAGTCGTTTATTCCTAAGGTGGTTTCTGATTTCCATCTAAATGAAGACATTGTGCTGCCTTCTTTATACCCTAAGCCCAAGCATCCTAAGGAAATTACTTTGCATTCTTTGGATGTAGTTCGGGCAATATGGGTTTACCTGGCAGCTACTGAATCTTTCAGGAAATCAGATTCTCTTTTTGTCCTTACGGAATGACCTAGAAAGGGATTTGCTGCATCTGCTGTGACCATTTCTAGGTGGATCAGGCAGATAGTGATACAGGCTTATTTGCTGAAGAGTCCGGTTCCACCTTTCCCTGTCAAGGCGCATTCTACTGGGGCACTGAGTGCTTCTTGCGCTTTTCGCCATCAGGCGTCAGTGATACAAGTTTGCAAGGCGGCAACTTGGTCGTCTGTGCATACTTTCACAAAATGTTATAAAGTAGATGTGTTGGCATCCTCGGATGCTTCTTTTGGCCGCAAGGTTTTGCAGGCTGCTGTTTGAAAGAGACTTAGTCTCTTTGAGGGTGTTTGTCCAGGTGAGCTCCTGTTGTTCCTGGTTGAGCTCTATATTCTCTGGTTGGCTAAAGTTTTTAGCCTTGTTGGGACTTACATTCTTTTTCTGCATTGTTTTTCCACCCCTCATGCAAATACTGCTTTGGGACGTCCCAATGGTCAAAAATTATATGAAGCTGCGTCTGTCAATGAACGATAGAGAAAACTGGATTCTTGACTTAACGTAAAATCCTTTTCTCGGAAGTTCATTGACATACGCAGCACCCGCCCCTCTATCTTGAGTGGGTTGGGGTTTTTCCTCTAAACACTGCTTGCAACGAAACTGAAGCCTATAGCAGTGTGTGTGGGTGTATGCCTGCAGGGGCGGCCCCATAAGCGTGGTAAAGCTTTTTCCTGCCTAGTGTTCTACTCATGTAGGGGGCAGCATAACCCAATGGTCAAGAATTAAATGGAGCTGCGTCTGTCAATGAACTTCAGAGAAAAGGATTTTACAGTAAGACGAAAATCCAGTTTTCTACATTACCATGGGGGAGGAATGGAGCCAAAATGTGGCCTTCACAAGTGGCCATATTAGAGAAGAAGAGTTACATAGACCATAATTAGAGAAAATGGGAAGGAGATCTCAATAGACGAGTCTTGTTCTGAGGTTTTACTGGTACCACATCTTGTAATATAAGACACTGGAAAATAGGCAATACCTTACCAAGAGGACCTACTAGGACTTTAACGGCACCACACCAAATTAAAGATAAAAAACAATAATTTTATTATACAAAACCCTAAAAATGAAAGATTAAAATTTTATGTCAGAGATCACGGTATGGTTTCCAAGGTCAGTACAATTGCAGATGATGCCATTATATTGTATGGGGTCCCAGGTGATCACAAAGGGGATCTCACATAAGATTCTTCATCTCCTACATGTTACGTAGGACAAAAGCCGCTTCCTCAGGGAGAAATGACATATCTCTGCTGTTGATAGTATTACATATAACTTGTTCGCAGGGATTGAGAGCTTGCAGCCGCCATGTAGTGGAGATATTCAGACATCACCAATAAGAAAATATGGAAATTGTATAGAACGGATACAGCAAATCTGTAGTAAACCCGTTAATGATCCCAATGCTTCATTACTGTCTTACTAAATCCTCTGGGCGTCCACCAATAGAAAATCCCCCAGCATCCATCCTGGGACTCGAGCTTGATGGCCATGTTTCTGGTTAGGTTCTGTTGTGGGTGGGTTGGGGGGGAAGTTCTTGATGTAATATTGATTGTGATATTTCTACATCTTTCAGGTTGTGGGTGACACTGTCTCATGTAGGACGACAGTGGAACTGCTGCAGCACGTCGTGTCTTCGCTCTCCTCCCGCACCATCACACTGGAGTACCCCTGGGTGACACATTTTCTGGTGGGGAGTGAAGGGAAACGCATCCTGCATGACACAGAGAAGCAGCATCAGTGTATCATCAGCACCCCACAGCTCTCTGGGAAGGTTCTAGATTGTGAGGTGAGTCCTCTCTGCTAACATTAAAGGTTTCTTTTTCTGTAGATGGTGATGGTGGACAGGGGCTGCCTCCTTAGAGAAACATTTACCTCCTGGCGATCTCTGGAATCTGTGACCTGATCTGCATGTTCATTCTGTGTCCGTGACTGTGGAAGTATTGGATGGTGATGACCTCCGGCTCCTAGTTTTCTCAGAATAATATGGTGCCTTCTACATCCTCTTATGTTGCTTTGTATCGACAAAGGTGGCCAATCACGGTTCAGAATTTATCCTAATCAAGCGATGTGTGGCTCTGTCACCATTCTTCTAGCTGGAACATTTTCAGCCAAACATTGACTGCACCCATTCAGGTGTATCCCCAAAATCCGATGTATCCCCCTAGTCCCAATAAATCCCCCTAGTCCCAATTTATCCCCCAGTCCCGATGTGCCCCCTAGTCCGGATGTATCCCCCAGTCCCAATGTATCCCCCCCCCCAGTCTGAATGTATCTCCCAGTCCTTATGTGTCCCCCAATCCAATGTGTCTCCAGTCCGGATGTACCCCCCTAGTCGGGATGTATCCCCCAGTCCCGATGTAAAATTGGATCGTCCTCTGCAGTTGGGGCATTGGGATCGCCATCTGCGGCCAGGGGATTGGGATCGCCCTCTTCAGTCGGGGAATTGGGATCATCCTATGAGGTCGGGGGATTGGGATCGTCCTATGAGGTCGGGGGATTGTCCTCTGTGGTCTGGGGAATTGGGATTGTCCTCTGAGGTCGGGGAACTGTCCTCTGTAGTTGGCGGATTGTCCTTTGTGGTCGGGGAATTGGAATCGGCCTCTGAGGTCGGGGGATTGTCCTCTGTGGTTGGGGGATGGGAATTGTCCTCTGTGGTTGGAGGATTGGGATTGTCCTCTACGGTCGGAGGATTGTCCTCTGTGGTCGGGGGATTGTCCTCTGCGGTGGGTGATTGTCCTCTGTGGTCGGGGGATTGTCCTCTGTGGTTGGGGGATTGTCCTCTGCGGTCGGGGGATTGTCCTCTGTGGTCGGGGGATTGTCCTCTGTGGTCGGGGGATTGTCCTCTGTGGTTGGGGGATTGGGATTGTCCTCTACGGTCAGGGGATTGTCCTCTGCGGTCGGGGGATTGTCCTCTGTGGTCAGGGGATTGTCCTCTGCGGTCGGGGGATTGTCCTCTGCGGTCGGGGGATTGTCCTCTGCGGTCGGGGGATTGTCCTCTGTGGTCGGGGGATTGTCCTCTGCGGTCGGGGGATTGTCCTCTGCGGTCGGGGGATTGTCCTCTGCGGTCGGGGGATTGTCCTCTGCGGTCAGGGGATTGTCCTCTGCGGTCAGGGGATTGTCCTCTGCGGTCGGGGGATTGTCCTCTGCGGTCAGGGGATTGTCCTCTGCGGTCAGGGGATTGTCCTCTGCGGTCGGGGGATTGTCCTCTGCGGTCGGGGGATTGTCCTCTGCGGTCGGGGGATTGTCCTCTGCGGTCGGGGGATTGTCCTCTGTGGTCGGGGGATTGTCCTCTGCGGTCGGGGGATTGTCCTCTGCGGTCGGGGGATTGTCCTCTGTGGTCGGGGGATTGTCCTCTGTGGTCGGGGGATTGTCCTCTGTGGTCGGGGGATTGTCCTCTGCGGTCAGGGGATTGTCCTCTGCGGTCGGGGGATTGTCCTCTGTGGTCGGGGGATTGGGATCGTCCTATGAGGTCAGGGGATTGGGATCGTCCTATGAGGTCGGGGATTGTCCTCTGTGGTCTGGGGAATTGGGATTGTCCTCTGAGGTCGGGGGATTGGGATCGTCCTATGAGGTCGGGGGATTGTCCTCTGTGGTCTGGGGAATTGGGATTGTCCTCTGAGGTCGGGGAACTGTCCTCTGTAGTTGGCGGATTGTCCTTTGTGGTCGGGGAATTGGAATCGGCCTCTGAGGTCGGGGGATTATCCTCTGTGGTTGGGGGATGGGAATTGTCCTCTGTGGTTGGGGGATTGGGATTGTCCTCTGCGGTCAGGGGATTGTCCTCTGCGGTCGGGGGATTGTCCTCTGCGGTTGGGGGATTGTCCTCTGCGGTCGGGGGATTGTCCTCTGTGGTTGGGGGATGGGAATTGTCCTCTGTGGTTGGGGGATTGTCCTCTGCGGTCAGGGGATTGTCCTCTGCGGTCGGGGGATTGTCCTCTGCGGTCGGGGGATTGTCCTCTGCGGTCGGGGGATTGTCCTCTGCGGTCGGGGGATTGTCCTCTGCGGTCGGGGGATTGTTTTCTGCGGTCGGGGGATTGTCCTCTGCGGTCGGGGGATTGTCCTCTGTGGTCGGGGGATTGTTCTCTGCGGTCGGGGGATTGTCCTCTGCGGTCGGGGGATTGTCCTCTGCGGTCGGGGGATTGTCCTCTGCGGTCGGGGGATTGTCCTCTGTGGTCGGGGGATTGTCCTCTGCGGTCGGGGGATTGTCCTCTGTGGTCGGGGGATTGTCCTCTGCGGTCGGGGGATTGTCCTCTGCGGTCGGGGGATTGTCCTCTGCGGTTGGGGGATTGTTTTCTGTGGTCAGGGGAATAGTTTGGATGTTTGGGAGATTTCATTCCATTTCCTGATCATTGTGTCTTCTTGTGTCTCCCAGCACATCGATCCCTGGAGTTTTGTCCATGGCACAGCCGCTGCCACAACGTCTTCTGTCCAATCTATGGTCACGGATGAGATGTCAGACAATCTGCTGCTCCAAGCCGACATGGGTAATCCTCCTCATTCGTCTCCCGGGGTTATACAAAGAATGGGAGGGAAGCAGTTTGGTAGGAAGGGAATAGTACTAAAATCTGCCCCAGTAGCACAGCCTATGGTACGCCATTGATATTATTACCCCTGCTGCTGCCATACTGTAGGTGGAGTCTACTGAAATACAGACCGTCCTCTTCTAGGCATGCCCTGCCCCTTTTCAGAGTGGAGAGTTGAACTGCTATATATGGTGGGTAATCTAGCCATTGGAGGGAGGAATCAGAGTTATTTATCCAGGCCTGGACTGGCAGTCTGGCCTCTCTGGTTGTGGCAGAATTGATTGGTGGAAAGTATTTCTGGGCAGCTGGTTTAATATGAATCCAACCTGCAGGCCCAGGTCAATGGTAGCTTAGCAACTGAACTCCTGTAGTTCTGACCCCAGCCCACTTCCTACAGACCAAGCAAGCCTTACACAGGTCATTTTCCATGGAATCGGACCTTACTGTTTGTATAATTTAATTACTCTTGGGCATATCTAGTATATATATATATATTGCCTTATACGCCCTTATTAGAGAGACGCATGCTTGAATGGAGGAGTGTGTGAAGCCGCTGCCCGTCCCCTATGACAACGTTGTCAATTTTAGGAAAGAATTGGTGAAGGTGTATTTTCACATATTTTTATAGTGTTTGCATTTTTCTACAATAAAGTCATTTTTTAATATTTGGCGCTCTGTGATGAATTTCGTGAGGCTTCTTCCTCTTTATTCTTCTAAGCCTTACATTTCTGCCTGGAAATATACCCTAAGAGCTTTTCTTCTGATTTCTCTCCGGCAGAAGGAATAAAGAGGTTTGCCTCCCTTTTGAAGAGCGAAGAGAAACCCAGTGACATTCCATCCAGTGAAAGCTCAACAACTATTGGTCAGAACATCCATGGAGAGGACTCAGAGGAAGACTTGTATACAGACAGTTCCTTGAAGGAGAATGACTCGAGCCCCTCTGAGATGAAGGATGAAGAACTGGACCAAGTCTATCAATTGTCCCGCAGGGAGTACCAAGACCAGGAACTGGATGAAGAAGCTCAGCTACTCCTAGCCATCCAGAGATCGATGGATACTCAGGGGCCCGCTGTACAGGAGGACGATGAGGAGCTCCAGAGAGTATTGGAGATGTCACTCATGCAGCACCAAACTCCGGATGCCGAAGAATCCTTCCAAAGAGCCCTGGAAATGTCTCTCCAAGACCAGACGGCACATGGCTACAATAGACCAATGAGAATGCTCCAAGATCCGGCTTCCTACAATAAAGATGCGATTACATTAGACTTGGTGGAGATCCGAGTTCTTGCTGGGGATGAGACCAGTATAGTGGTGGCAGGTACAGCACTCCGCAAGGCCATGACATCAAAACTGAACACGGTCAGCTTTGGAGGAATGGTTGGCGTACCGAACATCTCCCAGATTCTGAAAGCCCTGGAGATGAAGCACAAGGTGAAAATTACAAAGTCTGAAAAAGAACTACAAATACAAGGCTTTCTACATGGACCCATCCAGTGCCGGCAGGAGATGAGTGAAATCCTTAAAACCCTCCAGGCCAAGGCCGAGGCCAAGGCCGAGGCCAAGGCCGATGTGATGGATCTAAACACCGATGCAGATGTAGAAATGATCGATGTTCCAGACACCTCGGAGGAGTATAAGTGTGTAGTCCAACCCTTCATGAACACTCTACAGGATCTGAAACCCTTTATTGACATCCTGCAGGTGAGCAGATCCAACCCGTATTCTTTTACCCCAGTGATACTGCCCTTAGTATTACCCCATCCATACTCCTCTCTGTCCCTGTATAGAACACTAGATGGGGCAGATCCAACCCGTATTCTTTTACCCCAGTGATACTGCCCTTAGTATTACCCCATCCATACTCCTCTCTGTCCCTGTATAGAACACTAGATGGGGCAGATCCAACCCGTATTCTTTTACCCCAGTGATACTGCCCTTAGTATTACCCCATCCATACTCCTCTCTGTCCCTGTATAGAACACTAGATGGGGCAGATCCAACCCGTATTCTTTTACCCCAGTGATACTGCCCTTAGTATTACCCCATCCATACTCCTCTCTGTCCCTGTATAGAACACTAGATGGGGCAGATCCCATATCTGTCCAGGCATTGGTGGACCCAGCAGGTATTGTGGGTGAGGTGCAGAATGATGTTCATCAGGAGCCTCTACAAGGATGTCTGGGGGGGTTCGGTGCCATGGCAGCTGACGTCTATGAATATATATATATATATATATAATACGAGACTGATAAGCAGCGGAGTAGTCTATAAACAAGTGGTGGGCGGAGCATCGTGTAGGCCAAGCTCATGGAAGGTGGCTGACAAATTAAGAAGACAATTTGGGGTTGTATACAGAAATAGCCCCTCCCCCCCCCCCCCCCCTGTGACATCAGAGGCATTTTGGAGCTGCTGCCGCCTTCCATGAACTTTCTCTGGGAACAGAATGCCCAACCTCAGGAAACGGATGGCAGAACCCCACACAGACATGGCAGCTGAATGAGGGGGGTCACCGCTTCCTAAAATCTTATAAAATAGACAGTGTAAGCTCTATACAGTACTGGGGGCGTGTCATATTGCTGATCAGGTGACCCTACGGTTATACCCCTATAGGGCACTGTGGGCGTGTCATACTGCTGATCAGGTGGGTAATGTGGGTGTGTCATACTGCTGATCAGGTGGGTAATGTGGGTGTGTCATACTGCTGATTAGGTGGGCGCTGTGGGTGTGTCATACTGCTGATCAGGTGGGTGCTGTGGCCGTGTCATACTGCTGATCAGGTGGGTAATGTGGGTGTGTCATACTGCTGATCAGGTGGATACTGTGGGTGTGTCATACTGCTGATCAGGTGGGTACTGTGGGTGTGTCATACTGCTGATCAGGTGGGTACTGTGGGTGTGTCATACTGCTGATCAGGTGGGTGTGTCATACTGCTGATCAGGTGGATACTGTGGGTGTGTCATACTGCTGATCAGGTGGGTACTGTGGGTGTGTCATACTGCTGATCAGGTGGGTACTGTGGGTGTGTCATACTGCTGATCAGGTGGGTAATGTGGGTGTGTCATACTGCTGATCAGGTGGGTAATGTGGGTGTGTCATACTGCTGATCAGGTGGATACTGTGGGTGTGTCATACTGCTGATCAGGTGGGTACTGTGGGTGTGTCATACTGCTGATCAGGTGGGTAATGTGGGTGTGTCATACTGCTGATCAGGTGGGTAATGTGGGTGTGTCATACTGCTGATCAGGTGACCCCACAGCTCCCAGAGCAACAAATCAGACTCCAGATTTTATTTCTCTTTCTTATTATTGGGTCTGAGGTTCGGGGGGGGGGGGAGGGTTGACTGGTTTGGCCCAATAACAGCCATTATTGGCTCCTACAAAAGAAGAATGAATTATCTCCAGTTATTTCTGTCCCCATAATGATATTGTCACCCTGGTGTCACCGATCACACAGGTCCAGAAAGTCCACAATCCTCTTCTGTACAATCAGTATCAGCTGAAGAAGCTGCGGATGGTGATGACCGACCCCAACAAGCCGGCGGAACGCATTCTGTACCACGGCACCAACGAGACCAGCGCCAAAGAGATCTGCCACTCCGGCTTCAACCGTAGCTTCTGCGGAAAGAACGGTAATGACCCCCCCACCGCTGACACCCCCATACTGTACAGTGATGTCCCCCCCACTGCTAACACCCCCATACTGTACAGTGATGTCCCCCCCACTGCTGACACCCCCATACTGTACAGTGATATCCCCCCCACTGCTAACACCCCCATACTGTACAGAGATGTCCCCCCCCACTGCTAACACCCCCATACTGTACAGTGATGTCCCCCCCACTGCTAACACCCCCATACTGTACAGTGATGTCCCCCCCACTGCTGACACCCCCATACTGTACAGTGATGTCCCCCCCACTGCTAACACCCCCATACTGTACAGTGATGTCCCCCCCACTGCTAACACCCCCATACTGTACAGTGATGTCCCCCCCACCGCTGACACCCCCATACTGTACAGTGATGTCCCCCCCCACTGCTAACACCCCCATACTGTACAGTGATGTCCCCCCCACTGCTAACACCCCCATACTGTACAGTGATGTCCCCCCCACTGCTAACACCCCCATACTGTACAGTGATGTCCCCCCCACTGCTAACACCCCCATACTGTACAGTGATGTCCCCCCATACTGTACAGTGATGTCCATCCACTAACACCCCCATACTGTACAGTAATGTCCCCCCCCACCGCTGACACCCCCATACTGTACAGTGATGTCCCCCCCCACCGCTGACACCCCCATACTGTACAGTGATGACACCCCCCCACCGCTGACACCCCCATACTGTACAGTGATGACACCCCCATACTGTACAGTGATGTCCCCCCCCACCGCTGACACCCCCATACTGTACAGTGATGACACCCCCATACTGTACAGTGATGACACCCCCATACTGTACAGGGATTGTGTATCTAGGAGTGTGTATGTGTATATATATTAGGCATTTTTTCAGCTGGAACTTGGCGGCTCCGGTCCTCCCCTCCCCCGCTCATCGCTATCCCTCATAAACAGAAAAGAATGGCTTCTGTGTTTACAAGTGACATCACCCACCGATCCGATCTCCCAACGGCACCCACCGATCCGATCTCCCAACATCTCCCACCGATCCGATCTCCCAACATCTCCCACCGATCCGATCTCCCAACATCTCCCACCGATCCGATCTCCCAACGGCACCCACCGATCCGATCTCCCAACATCTCCCACCGATCCGATCTCCCAACATCTCCCACCGATCCGATCTCCCAACATCTCCCACCGATCCGATCTCGCAACGGCACCCACCGATCTGATCTCCCAACGGCACCCACCGATCTGATCTCCCAACGGCACCCACAGATCCGATCTCCCAAGGGCTCCCACCGATCTGATCTCCCAACGGCTCCCACCGATCCGATCTCCCAACGGCTCCCACAGATCTGATCTCCCAACGGCACCCACAGATCCGATCTCCCAAGGGCTCCCACCGATCTGATCTCCCAACAGCACCCACCGATCTGATCTCCCAACGGCTCCCACCGATCTGATCTCCCAACGGCTCCCACCGATCTGATCTCCCAACGGCTCCCACCGATCTGATCTCCCAAGGGCACCCACCGATCCGATCTCCCAAGGGCACCCACCGATCCGATCTCCCAAGGGCTCCCACCGATCTGATCTCCCAAGGGCTCCCACCGATCTGATCTCCCAAGGGCTCCCACCGATCTGATCTCCCAAGGGCTCCCACCGATCTGATCTCCCAACGGCTCCCACCGATCTGATCTCCCAAGGGCTCCCACCGATCTGATCTCCCAACGGCTCCCACCGATCCGATCTCCCAACGGCTCCCACCGATCCGATCTCCCAACGGCTCCCACCGATCCGATCTCCCAACGGCTCCCACAGATCCGATCTCCCAACGGCACCCACAGATCCGATCTCCCAAGGGCTCCCACCGATCTGATCTCCCAACAGCACCCACCGATCTGATCTCCCAATGGCTCCCACCGATCTGATCTCCCAACGGCTCCCACAGATCTGATCTCCCAAGGGCACCCACCGATCCGATCTCCCAAGGGCACCCACCGATCCGATCTCCCAAGGGCTCCCACCGATCTGATCTCCCAAGGGCTCCCACCGATCTGATCTCCCAAGGGCTCCCACCGATCTGATCTCCCAAGGGCTCCCACCGATCTGATCTCCCAAGGGCTCCCACCGATCTGATCTCCCAAGGGCTCCCACCGATCTGATCTCCCAACGGCTCCCACCGATCCGATCTCCTTACAACCCAGTATTCTGTTGGCTTTGCTTGCAGCGGGTTGGCATTGCATGCCACTGCCAAGCCTGTTGTCTACCAGTACCCCTAAGTCCTTTTCCATCCTAGACTCACCCAGAGGTTCCCCCCCTAGTGAGTAGCTTGCTTTCTGGTTTCTGACGCCCAAATTTATTACCTTACATTTTTCAACATTAAACCTCATCTGCCATGTAGTTGCCCCCCCCCCCCCCCCCACCCCATTATTTTGTTCAGGTCTGCTTGCAAGGTTTCCACATCCCGCATAGAAGATATTGGCATGCCTAATTTAGTATCATCTGCAAATACTGAGATTGTACTAGATTGGCATGCCTAATTTAGTATCATCTGCAAATACTGAGATTGTACTAGATATCCCCTCCTCTAGATCATTTATGAATAAATTAAACAGGATTGGTCCCAGGACAGAACCTTGGGGGACCCCACTTTCCACACCCGTCCAATCCGAGTACTCCCCATTAATCATCACCCTCTGTACTCTCACCTGGAGCCAGTTCTCTATCCAGGTACTCACCTTATGGTCCATACCTACCTTCCTTAGTTTGTACGGAAAGTCCAGATACACCACATCCACAGACCTTCCTTTATCCAGATACACCCCATCCACAGACCTTCCTTTATCCAGATACACCCCATCCACAGACCTTCCTTTATCCAGATACACCACATCCACAGGCCTTCCTTTATCCAGATACACCACATCCACAGGCCTTCCTTTATCCAGATACACCACATCCACAGGCCTTCCTTTATCCAGATACACCACATCCACAGACCTTCCTTTATCCAGATACACCACATTGACAGACCTTCCTTTATCCAGATACACCACATCCACAGGCCTTCCTTTATCCAGATACACCACATCCACAAGCTTACCTTTATCCAGATACACCACATCCACAGACCTTCCTATATCCAGATACACCACATCCACAGGCCTTCCTTTATCCAGATACACCACATCCACAGACCTTCCTTTATCCAGATACACCACATCCACAGACCTTCCTTTATCCAGATACACCACATCCACAGACCTTCCTTTATCCAGATACACCACATCCACAGACCTTCCTTTATCCAGATACACCACATCCACAAGCTTACCTTTATCCAGATACACCACATCCACAGGCTTCCCTTTATCCAGATACACCACATCCACAGGCTTCCCTTTATCCAGATACACCACATCCACAGACCTTGCTGTGCATAATGTTCAGAATGATAGGCAGAGGCGAATAAAGGAGTTCAACATATGGCTTAGTAAATGGTGTCAAGAGCAAGGATTTGGCTTTGTTTCTCATGATAGCTCTACTTGGAATAGAAAGGAACTGTACAAAAAAGATGGTTTGCATCTTTCTCTCAAAGGAACAAATGTACTTAGTGAACAACTAGGAAGGGGGGGCAAAAGAGTGAAAATACAAGAGTCCAATTGCCCCCCGAAACAATGCCAGAACAGGTCAGAAGCACAGAGGTTAAGAAATGATAAGCTCAGAGTCCTGTCTACAAATGCTTGCAGTTTAGGTAAAAAAATCAATGAACTTGGGTCAATAATGGCATCTGAGAATGTAGATTTAGTGGCTGTTACGGAGACATGGTTTAATGAAAGAAATGACTGGGACATAACCATACCAGGGTACTCTTTATACAGAAGAGACAGAGGAGGCAAGAAAGGAGGAGGAGTGGCCCTGTATGTGAAAGACAGCATTAAATCTAACCTAATACAAGTTGGTGAGGCCAACATAGAGTCAGTTTGGGTTACGTTGCAGTTTGCTAATCATGCAGTAACTCGTGTAGGTGTGATATATAGACCACCTGGTCAAGTTAAAGAACTAGATGATCTACTAGTTGAAGAAATAGCTAAAATGACAATGAAAGGAGAAGTTATCATTATGGGAGATTTCAATCTTCCAGATATAAACTGGAAAACCAAAATAGCAAGTTCTACCAGGAGTACAGATATTCTAAATTCCCTACTGGGGTTGTCTCTGCAACAAGTGGTTGAGGAGCCAACCTGGAGGGAGGCCATTTTGGATCTGGTATTCACAAATGGGGATTCGGTATATGATGTCATTGTAGGCGAAACCTTGGAATCTAGTGATCACCAGTCAGTGTGGTTTAATATAAGAACTGTGAAAGAGTCACACCACACAAAAACAAAAGTTTTAGATTTTAGAAAAACAGACTTTTCAAAAATGAAATTAGTCATAAATGAGTCCTTATCAGACTGGAACGGATTACATGGAGTCCAGGAGAAATGGGACTACTTAAAAGGTGCATTATTGAAGGCAACAGAAAATTGCATTAGACTTGTTAGTAAAAGCAAAAAAAGGAAGAGACCACTGTGGTACTGAGCAGAAGTGGCCCAAATCATTAAAAATAAAAAGCTAGCATTTTGTAATTATAAAAAAACCCAGAGCAATGAAGATAAGGAAATCTACAAGATTAGGCAGAAAGAGGCCAAGCAAGTTATAAGAACTTCTAAAGCGCAGGCAGAAGAAAAACTAGCTCAGTCTATGAAAAAGGGGGATAAGACATTCTTCAGATATATAAATGAAAAAAGGAAATTAAAACAAGGAATAACTAAATTAAAAACAAAGGACAGAAGGTATGTAGAAGAGAATAAAGGGCTAGCCGACTGCCTTAATGAGTACTTCTGTTCAGTTTTTACAGAAGAAAAAGAAGGAGAAGGACCTCCACTTGAAAGGATGACTAATGAATTGTTTGATGCATGTGTCTTTACAGAGGAAGACGTTCTAAGATTGCTGTCTAAAGTGAAGACAAATAAGTCACAGGGTCCTGATGAGATACACCCAAAATTATTAAAAGAGCTTAGTGGTGAGCTAGCAAAACCATTAACAGATTTATTTAACCAATCATTAGTAACAGGAGTCGTCCCGGAAGATTAGAAATTGGCAAATGTCGTGCCCATTCACAAGAAAGGTAGTAGGGAGGAATCGAGCAACTATAGACCAGTGAGTCTGACATCAATAGTAGGCAAATTAATGGAAACCCTATTAAAGGATAGGATTGTGGAACATCTTAAATCCCATGGATTGCAAGATGAAAAACAACATGGGTTTACTTCAGGGAGATCATGTCAAACAAATCTTATAGATTTTTTTGACTGGGTGACTAAAATAATAGACGGTGGAGGTGCAGTAGACATTGCATATCTAGATTTTAGTAAGGCTTTTGACACTGTCCCACATAGAAGACTTATCAATAAACTGCAGTCATTGAGCATGGACTCCCATATTGTTGAGTGGATTAGGCAGTGGCTGAGTGACAGAGGGTTGTAGTCAATGGAGAACATTCAGAACAAGGTCATGTTGCCAGTGGGGTACCTCAGGGATCTGTACTGGGACCAATTTTGTTTAATATCTTCATAAGTGATATTGCAAAAGGCCTCGATGGTAAGGTTTGTCTTTTTGCTGATGACACAAAGATATGTAACAGGGTTGATGTTCCTGGAGGGAATCGCCAAATGGAAAAGGATTTAGGAAAACTAGAAGAATGGTCAGAACTCTGGCAACTAAAATTTAATGTGGATAAGTGCAAGATAATGCACCTGGGGCGTAAAAACCCAAGGGCAGAATATAGAATATTTGACACAGTCCTGACCTCAGTATCTGAGGAAAGGGATTTAGGAGTAATTATTTCAGAAGACTTAAAGGTGGGAAGACAATGTAATAGAGCAGCACAAAATGCCAGCAGAATGCTTGGATGTATAGGGAGAGGTATAAGCAGTAGAAAGAGAGAAGTGCTTATGCCGCTGTACAGAACACTGGTGAGACCTCACTTGGAGTATTGTGCGCAGTACTGGAGGCCATATCTCCAGAAGGATATAGATACTCTAGAGAGAGTTCAGAGAAGAGCTACTAAACTAGTACATGGATTGCAGGAAAAAAATTACCAGGAAAGGTTAAAGGACCTTAACATGTATAGCTTGGAAGAAAGAAGAGACCGAGGGGATATGATAGAAACTTTTAAATACATAAAGGGAATCAACTCGGTAAAGGAGGAGAGCATATTTAAAAGAAGAAAAACTACCACAAGAGGACACAGTTTTAAATTAGAGGGGCAAAGGTTTAAAAGTAATATGAGGAAGTATTACTTTACTGAGAGAGTAGTGGATGCATGGAATAACCTTCCTGCAGAAGTGGTAGCTGCAAATACAGTGAAGGAGTTTAAGCATGCATGGGATAGGCATAAGGCTATCCTTCATACAAGATAGGGCCAGGGACTATTCATAGGATTCAGATATATTGGGCAGACTAGATGGGCCAAATGGTTCTTATCTGCCGACACATAGTTACATAGTTACATAGTTACATAGTTAGTGAGGCTGAAAAAAGACACAAGTCCATCCAGTTCAACCTATGTGTGTGTGTTTGCTTTTTAACCGTACATTGTATACCCCTGTATGTTGTGGTCTTTAAGGTGTCCATCCAATAGTTTTTTGAAACTATCAATGCTCCCCGCTGATACGACTGCTTGCGGAAGAGAATTCCACATCCTTACCGCTCTTACAGTGAAGAACCCCTTACGCACTTTAAGGTTAAACCGCCTTTCCTCTAGTTTTAGTGAGTGGCCACGTGTCTTATTGTATTCCCTTACTCTAAATAGTTTGTTCCTTATGCTAGGGTCACCAGTACAGTATTTGTACATTGATATCATATCCCCCCTCAAGCGTCTCTTCTCCAGAGAGAATAGGTTCAGTGCTTGTAGTCTTTCCTCATAGCCGATGTCCTCCATTCCCCTAATTATTTTTGTTGCCCTTCTCTGGACTTTCTCCAGTTCCAGCACATCCTTCCTGAGGACCGGTGCCCAGAACTGGACAGCATACTCCAGATGTGGCCGGACCAGAGTCTTGTAGAGAGGGAGAATAATCTCTTTATTTCTGGAGTGAATCCCCTTTTTTATACATCCCAGTATTCTGTTGGCTTGCTTGCAGCGGCTTGGCATTGCATGCCACTTCCAAGCCTGTTGTCTACCAGTACCCCCAGGTCCCTTTCCATCCTAGACTCACCCAGAGGTTCCCCCCCTAGTGAGTAGCTTGCTTTCTGGTTTCTGGCCCCCAAGTGCATTACTTTACATTTTTCTACATTAAATCTCATCTGCCATGTAGTTGCCCACCCCGTTATTTTGTTCAGGTCCGCTTGCAAGGTTTCCACATCCTGCATAGAAGATATTGGCATGCCTAATTTAGTATCATCTGCAAATACTGAGATTGTACTAGATATCCCCTCCTCTAGATCCTTTATGAATAAATTAAACAGGATTGGTCCCAGGACAGAACCCTGGGGGACCCCACTTTCCACACCCGCCCAATCCGAGTACTCCCCATTAATCACCACCCTCTGTACTCTCCCCTGGAGCCAGTTCTCTATCCAGGTACTCACCTTATGGTCCATACCTACATTCCTTAGTTTGTATAGTAAGCGTTTGTGGGGAACGGTGTCAAAGGCCTTTGCAAAGTCCAGATACACCACATCCACAGACCTTCCTTTATCTAAGTGGCAGCTCACTTCATCGTAGAAGGTTAATAGATTGGTTTGGCATGAACGATTTTTCATGAATCCATGCTGATTACTACTTATAATACCGTTTTCATTACTAAAGTCTTGTATGTGGTCCCTTATCATCCCCTCCAAAATTTTGCAGACTACTGATGTTAGGCTGACCGGCCTATAGTTACCCGGGATATATCTCGGCCCCTTTTTAAATATTGGTACCACGTTGGCTTTTTTCCAATCAGCTGGCACCATACCTGTCTGTAAACTATCCTTAAAGATCAAGAATAATGGTCTGGCAATCACCTGACTGAGCTCATTTAGAACCCTCGGGTGCAAGCCATCCGGTCCCGGGGATTTATTTATGTTAAGTTTCTCTAGTTTAGCTCTAAGTCTATCCTCTGTTAGCCATGGCGGCACTTCCTGAGGTGTATTATTTAGTTCGGCCTTACAAGCGGGGTTCGTGTAGCCCCCCGATTCCTTTGTGAAGACTGAAGAAAAGAAATTATTTAACACTTCCGCCTTTTCTCTGTCCTCAGTGGCCATTTTTCCTTTATCATCTTTTATGGGGCCAATGTGTTCTGGCCTCGCTTTCTTACTGTTTATATACTTAAAGAATTTCTTGGGGTTCTTTTTACTCTCCTCCGCTATATGTCTCTCGTGTTCTATTTTAGCCGCCCTGATTTCATCTTTACATTTCTTATTACACTCTTTGTAATGCTTAAATGCTGCCAATGACCCCTCAGTCTTGTATTTTTTGAAGGCCTTTTCTTTAGCACTAATATACATTTTTATGTTGGAGTTTAGCCACCCAGGGTTTAGTTTTGCTCTTTTAAATTTATTTCCCTGTGGAATGCACTGGCCCACCCCCTTGTTAAGTATGCTCATTCTATGTTTCCTTTATCCAGATACACCACATCCACAGACCTTCCTTTATCCAGATACACCACATCCATAGGCCTTTCTTTATCCAGATACACCACATCCACAGGCTTAATAGATTGATCTGGCAAGAACGATTGTTCATGAATACATGTATAAAAAGAGCTGCGCTAACTGATATAACTTGATAAGAAATCCAGTATGTATGAGACCATGAACCAGTGTTTAGCTAGTCAAATGTAGAACGATCATATAGGTTTCATCAGACAGTAATGAGCCAGATAGAATTCAAATAAATCAAACATGTAAGTCCATGAAACAAAAAGTCCAAGCAGAGAGTGTCCGGTGTAGAAAGGGAATCCTTCACCACATCTGAGTGCCTAAAACCACATTCCGTGCCGCATGCAAAGGGCTCACACCAGGCTTACCAGAGCTCATAAAAAAGTAGGCATATCACTGGAATAGATCCACTCGAGAGACTGCCACCTCTTCTCAGCTGATCTCATGAAATCTCCTCAGCGCAGCAGGAAGAAGCACTCTATACCGATACCGCTGGAGATCCTATGCAAACACCCCATATAGATCCTACCGACTTCACACCGATCCTCGGACCCAGTGCAAAGGAAAGGGGAGCATCAATAGTGTAGTATGTATGGATATTTTATTCATAAGAAGGGTAAAAACACTTACATTATAATAGATTCAAAGCGCTTGTCTGACAATGTTTGTATCTCGCTGCCGCCCGGCTTCCGGGTTCGTCGTGGTGACGTCAGCACGGCGAAGGAGATTTCATGAGATCAGCTGAGAAGAGGTGGCAGTCTCTGGAGTGGATCTATTCCAGTGATATGCCTACTTTTTTATGAGCTCTGGTAAGCCTGGTGTGAGCCCTTTGCATGCGGCACGGAATGTGGTTTTAGGCACTCAGATGTGGTGAAGGATTCCCTTTCTACACCGGACGCTCTCTGCTTGGACTTTTTGTTTCATGGACTTACATGTTTGATTTATTTGAATTCTATCTGGCTCATTACTGTCTGATGAAACCTATATGATCGTTCTACATTTGACTAGCTAAACACTGGTTCATGGTCTCATACATACTGGATTTCTTATCAAGTTATATCAGTTAGCGCAGCTCTTTTTATACATTTCTGATTTTAGTGGCTCCCACTACAGCTGCAGCTTTTTATTTTAGGCTTAGCGCAGTTATTATTTTTATAGTTCATGAATACATGCTGATTACTACTAATGATAATCTTGTATGTGGTCCCTTATCATCCCCTCCAAAATCTTGCAGACTACTGATAGGCTGACCGGCCTATAGTTATCCGGGATTTATCTCCGCCCTTTTTCAAATATTGGTACCACATTGGCTTTTTTCAATCGGCTGGCACCATACCCGTATGTAGACTATCCATAGAAATTAGGAAAAATGGTCTATCACTTGGCTGAGTTCTTTAAGGACCCTCGGGTGTAAGCCATCAGGTCCCAGTGACTTATTTATGTTACATTTTTCAAGTCTACTTCTGAGTCTGTCTTCTGTTAACCATGAGGGTGCTTCCTGAACATTACAATCTAGATTACTGTATCCCCCCAATAGAGTGATGCCCCCCACAAAATTGATATCCCCCCACCAATACAGACACCTCCAATTACTGTACAATGATGTTCCCCCCTCCCACCCAATAGCTACCTCCCCCCCCCCCATCATGTCACTGCCCTCATCTCCATCATCTTGTGGTTATTGCTTTCCTCCATTCTGTGTTTAATTCCCCTCACCAATGTTTGCCATTATACCCCATCATGTTATTCTGCGCCCCCTCCCACCTGCCTAACCCATCTCCTCTTCTCTCGTTGGCAGCCACGCTGTATGGACAAGGTGTGTATTTTGCGGTGGAGTCAGAGATTTCCACGCGGGATCATTATTCCCCCCCCAATAAAGAAGGGAAGAAGTTTGTGTTGGTGGCTCGGGTCCTCACCGGAGAGTACACTATGGGCAAAGAGAACATGAGGACGCCCCCAGTAATGGAAAACTCCTCTGAAGATGTACCGCGCCGCTATGACAGCCTAGTGAGCAACATAAAGAATCCTTCCATCTTTGTAATATTCAACGACACCCAGGCCTATCCCGAATATCTGATCACCTGCCGCAAGCGCAAAGATGCAGCAAAGTGACCGGTAGGTGGACTGCAGGGAAGGTACCCCCTTAGAGGCAACAGGATAGAATAGGCTAGCTAAAGGGCAGAAAAGGAGCAGGAGGAAAATTATGAAGGGAAGATAGTGAGAAAGGTACGGGGGGGGGAGGGATGGAGGATAACAGAGAAGGTTGGGGGAGGTAGGATGGAGGATAGAAGAGAAGGTTGGGGGAGGAAGGATGGAGGATAGAAGAGAAGGTAAGGGGAGGTGGGATGGAGGATAGAAGAGAAGGTTGGGGGAGGAGGGATGGAGGATAGAAGAGAAGGTTGGGGGAGGAGGGATGGAGGATAGAAGAGAAGGTTGGGGGAGGAAGGATGGAGGATAGAAGAGAAGGTTGGGGGAGGAGGGATGGAGGATAGAAGTGAAGGTTGGGGGAGGAGGGATGGAGGATAACAGAGAAGGTTGGGGGAGGTAGGATGGAGGATAGAAGAGAAGGTTGGGGGAGGAAGGATGGAGGATAGAAGAGAAGGTAAGGGGAGGTGGGATGGAGGATAGAAGAGAAGGTTGGGGGAGGAGGGATGGAGGATAGAAGAGAAGGTTGGGGGAGGAGGGATGGAGGATAGAAGAGAAGGTTGGGGGAGGAAGGATGGAGGATAGAAGAGAAGGTTGGGGGAGGAGGGATGGAGGATAGAAGTGAAGGTTGGGGGAGGAGGGATGGAGGATAGAAGAGAAGGTTGGGGGAGGAAGGATGGAGGATAGAAGAGAAGGTTGGGGGAGGAGGGATGGAGGATAGAAGAGAAGGTTGGGGGAGGAAGGATGGAGGATAGAAGAGAAGGATGGGGGAGGAAGGATGGAGGATAGAAGAGAAGGTTGGGGGGAGGAGGGATGGAGGATAGAAGAGAAGGTTGGGGGAGGAGGGATGGAGGATAGAAGAGAAGGTTGGGGGAGGAGGGATGGAGGATAGAAGAGAAGGTTGGGGGAGGAAGGATGGAGGATAGAAGAGGCTGGGGGAGGAAGGATGGAGGATAGAAGAGAAGGTTGGGGGAGAAGGATGGAGGATAGAAGAGAAGGTTGGGGGAGGAGGGATGGAGGATAGAAGAGAAGGTTGGGGGGGGGGATGGAGGATAGAAGAGAAGGTTGGGGGAGGAAGGATGGAGGATAGAAGAGAAGGTTAGGGGAGGAAGGATGGAGGATAGAAGAGAAGGTTGGGGGAGGAAGGATGGAGGATAGAAGAGAAGGTTAGGGGAGGAAGGATGGAGGATAGAAGAGAAGGTTGGGGGAGGAAGGATGGAGGATAGAAGAGAAGGTTGGGGGGAGGAGGGATGGAGGATAGAAGAGAAGGTTGGGGGAGGAGGGATGGAGGATAGAAGAGAAGGTTGGGGGAGGAAGGATGGAGGATAGAAGAGAAGGTAGGGGGAGGTAGGATGGAGGATAGAAGGGAGGGATGGAGGATAGAAGAGAAGGTTGGGGGAGGAAGGATGGAGGATAGAAGAGAAGGTTGGGGGAGGAAGGATGGAGGATAGAAGAGAAGGTTAGGGGAGGAAGGATGGAGGATAGAAGAGAAGGTTAGGGGAGGAAGGATGGAGGATAGAAGAGAAGGTTGGGGGAGGAAGGATGGAGGATAGAAGAGAAGGTTGGGGGGAGGAGGGATGGAGGATAGAAGAGAAGGTTGGGGGAGGAAGGATGGAGGATAGAAGAGAAGGTTGGGGGGGGAGGAAGGATGGAGGATAGAAGAGAAGGTTGGGGGGGAGGAAGGATGGAGGATAGAAGAGAAGGTTGGGGGGAGGAAGGATGGAGGATAGAAGGGAGGGATGGAGGATAGAAGAGAAGGTTGGGGGGAGGTAGGATGGAGGATAGAAGAGAAGGTTGGGGGAGGAAGGATGGAGGATAGAAGAGAAGGTTGGGGGAGGTAGGATGGAGGAAAGAAGAGAAGGTAGGGGAGGAAGGATGGAGGATAGAAGAGAAGGTTGGGGGAGGAGGGATGGAGGATAGAAGAGAAGGTTGGGGGAGGAGGGATGGGGGATAGAAGAGAAGGTTGGGGGAGGAAGGATGGAGGATAGAAGAGAAGGTTGGGGGAGGTAGGATGGAGGATAGAAGAGAAGGTTGGGGGAGGAGGGATGGAGGATAGAAGAGAAGGTTGGGGGAGGAAGGATGGAGGATAGAAGAGAAGGTAGGGGAAGGTAGGATGGAGGATAGAAGGGAGGGATGGAGGATAGAAGAGAAGGTTGGGGGAGGAAGGATGGAGGATAGAAGAGAAGGTTGGGGGAGGAAGGATGGAGGATAGAAGAGAAGGTTAGGGGAGGAAGGATGGAGGATAGAAGAGAAGGTTAGGGGAGGAGGGATGGAGGATAGAAGAGAAGGTTGGGGGAGGAAGGATGGAGGATAGAAGAGAAGGTTGGGGGGAGGAGGGATGGAGGATAGAAGAGAAGGTTGGGGGAGGAAGGATGGAGGATAGAAGAGAAGGTTGGGGGAGGAGGGATGGAGGATAGAAGAGAAGGTTGGGGGAGGAAGGATGGAGGATAGAAGAGAAGGTTGGGGGGAGGAGGGATGGAGGATAGAAGAGAAGGTTGGGGGAGGAAGGATGGAGGATAGAAGAGAAGGTTGGGGGAGGAAGGATGGAGGATAGAAGAGAAGGTTGGGGGGGAGGAAGGATGGAGGATAGAAGAGAAGGTTGGGGGGGAGGAAGGATGGAGGATAGAAGAGAAGGTTGGGGGGAGGAAGGATGGAGGATAGAAGAGAAGGATGGGGGAGGAAGGATGGAGGATAGAAGAGAAGGTTGGGGGAGGAAGGATGGAGGATAGAAGGGAGGGATGGAGGATAGAAGAGAAGGTTGGGGGGAGGTAGGATGGAGGATAGAAGAGAAGGTTGGGGGAGGAAGGATGGAGGATAGAAGAGAAGGTTGGGGGAGGTAGGATGGAGGAAAGAAGAGAAGGTAGGGGAGGAAGGATGGAGGATAGAAGAGAAGGTTGGGGGAGGAGGGATGGAGGATAGAAGAGAAGGTTGGGGGAGGAAGGATGGAGGATAGAAGAGAAGGATGGGGGAGGAAGGATGGAGGATAGAAGAGAAGGTTGGGGGAGGAAGGATGGAGGATAGAAGAGAAGGTAGGGGGAGGTAGGATGGAGGATAGAAGAGAAGGTTGGGGGAGGAAGGATGGAGGACAGAAGAGAAGGTTGGGGGGAGGAGGGATGGAGGATAGAAGAGAAGGTTGGGGGAGGAAGGATGGAGGATAGAAGAGAAGGTAGGATGGAGGATAGAAGGGAGGGATGGAGGATAGAAGAGAAGGTTGGGGGAGGAAGGATGGAGGATAGAAGAGAAGGTAGGGGGGGGAGGGATGGAGGATAGAAGAGAAGGTTGGGGAGGTAGGATGGAGGATAGAAGAGAAGGTTGGGGGGAGGAGGGATGGAGGATAGAAGAGATGGTTGGGGGGAGGTATGATGGAGGATAGAAGAGATGGTTGGGGGAGGAAGGATGGAGGATAGAAGAGAAGGTTAGGGGAGGAAGGATGGAGGATAGAAGAGAAGGTTGGGGGAGGAAGGATGGAGGATAGAAGAGAAGGTTGGGGGGAGGAGGGATGGAGGATAGAAGAGATGGTTGGGGGGAGGTAGGATGGAGGATAGAAGAGAAGGTTGGGGGAGGAAGGATGGAGGATAGAAGAGAAGGTAGGGGGAGGAGGGATGGAGGATAGAAGAGAAGGTTGGGGGAGGAAGGATGGAGGATAGAAGAGAAGGTAGGGGGAGGAGGGATGGAGGATAGAAGAGAAGGTTGGGGAGGTAGGATGGAGGATAGAAGAGAAGGTTTGGGGGAGGAGGGATGGAGGATAGAAGAGATGGTTGGGGGAGGAAGGATGGAGGATAGAAGAGATGGTTGGGGGAGGAAGGATGGAGGATAGAAGAGATGGTTGGGGGAGGAAGAATGGAGGATAGAAGAGAAGGTTGGGGGAGGAGGGATGGAGGATAGGAGAGAAGGTTGGGGGAGGAAGGATAGAGGGCAGATGGGAGGATAGTGGGGATTTTATGGGGAGAGTGGATTGGAGGACAGTAGGGGTTTTATGGGGGAGGTGCAGATGGGAGGATAGTGGGGATTTATGGGGGAGGTGCAGATCGGAGGATAGTAGGGATTTTATATGGAGAGTAGGGAAGGTCTATATAATATAATGGGTTGGATGTTGTGACTGTGGTCTGAACTCCGCCTCTTTTCCCAGGTCTCTCTTCTTGGGACGCTGTGATTGGCTGTGATTGGCGGGGTTCATTGGAGGATATCTCACGGTTGGGATAGCGGTGGAGTCCGGATTCGGTCGATCAGTAACAGTTCCTGGATTTCTAGAAGAAAATATTGGAATGGTCATGTGACTTATCAGCTGCTGCTTTTCATGGGTCATGTGACTTTCATCAACTACTGCCAATCCTGAACTGAAAGAAAACTCCTGTGGGTGTGGCTAATGAAGCAGGAGGAGTTATCTGTGATTGTAGCTGGTAAATTGGGAGGGGTTTTCTGTGGGTGTGGCTGAAGTGGGAGGGCTTTATTTTGCTTGGCTTGGTCCCCTGTTTGGACCTGGATTGGCTGGAATAACGTAAGGTCATTGGTGGTCAGTGATGGGTTGGGTCAGATGAGATCTGCAGGGGCGGGGTGTTGTGGTCTGTCCCCACCCATCACTGGACAGCCAGCAGGTAGGAATAAAGAATTCATATCCGGAATATTCTCTGTACCCAGAATAAATTTACTTTGAAGAAACTGAGGAACATCTGTCAGTTATTTTCCTTTCATGGTCATTAGCTGCAAGTGCTCCATTCAAGTACAACATTTTAAGTACAGTGAAGAGATATTGCAGGAAACTGAAGAGATACTGAAAGAGATTGGCTTGAAGTTTGCGACTGACTCATCTGTGTTTTTTGCTGACCATTGCTTGAGAAGAGGAAAGGAATTTGGTCAGGTGTTTGCTATTGTGCGTTTGCTAATGAGATTAGCTCATTAAGGTGTTACATTTGTTGCTGGGGAGGAGCTTGTGAAGGAGTGTGTATATATAGAGACAGACTCATTAGCTGGCCTAATTTATTAGCTGCAAGTACTCCATTCAAGTACAACATTTTAAGTACAGTGAAGAGATATTGCAGGAGATAGTCAGGAGGTAGGCTGGAAGGTGGAAAAAAATAGAAACAAAAAGGTAAGATTTGTTTGACTTAAATTTACAAATTTTTTTTATTTTATTTTTTTCTCCTCTTTAAAATGGCAGACTTGGTTCAGTGCAGGAATTGTTGTGCATTTATTTCATGTTCCACTCTTTGGAGATTCGGATGCTGTCAGATCTGTAGACAATTCTCCTTACTGCGGCAGGAAATTGCATTTTTGAAATCAGAGATATTTAAATTATCTGTTAAACAAACTCCAGCTGGGACTGCTGCAATGGCACTGCCACAGAGGACCCCCAGAAATGGCAGATGGGTTACTGTAGGTTCTGGAAGACTTATGCCTCGTTTCCACTGAGCGGAACGGTTCGGGTTGGTACAGTTTGGAAGGGTTAGAATGGTCCGGTCTATTCAGGTGAGCGTTTCCACTGCAAGTCGGGCCACCAGGGACCATGCGGGGTTTACACCAAATGAGGTGTTTGTTTTGCTCTTTCATTTGACGTGAGCATTGATGGTTTCCTGTCCGCCAATCAGAGGACTCTATCCTGTGACGCCAGTAGCTCCGCCCTAACCGTACCGTACCATTTCCTATGGCCCTACATCTGAAGCAGGACCAGGAATGGTGCGGTTTGGTTCGGTTGTATGGGCCACTTTCATAATGGAAACACTCAAATTAGCGTACCGTACCGAACCGACCCGAACCGATCCGCTCAGTGGAAACGAGGCATTAGAGTGGTGGATAGAAGACATGTCCCACAGTCGGTGGTTCTCCAAAATTCATTTGCAGCACTCTCAGAATGTAAGGACAACATGGATATGGACTCAAGCACAGAGGGTGAGAAACCATCGACTCCTATGTCTAATGTATGCAAGACTGCAGCCAAGGACAAAAAAGATAAAGTGAAGTCTCAAAGGAAGCAGCTGTTGCTGGGTGATTCAATCATAAGAAGTGTGGAGCTTAATGAAAATGGTTTTGTGAGATGTCTCCCTGGTGCTACTGCTAGACGAGATAGAAGACGTATTATTAATATTGTTAAGCAAGCAAAGCAGGAAGGGGACGTGGATGTTCTTGTCCATCTAGGGACAAATGACCTGGCTTGCAATGAAGTGTCAGAGGTGAAAAAATCTTTTATCACACTTGGAAATGACATACAGGATTTTGCATCCACCATTTCATTTTCTGAAGTTCTGCCTGTGCATAATGTTCAGAATGATAGGCAGAGGCGCATAAAGGAGTTCAACATATGGCTTAGTAAATGGTGTCAAGAGCAAGGATTTGGCTTTGTTTCTCATGATAGCTCTACTTGGAATAGAAAGGAACTGTACAAAAAAGATGGTTTGCATCTTTCTCTCAAAGGAACAAATGTACTTAGTGAACAACTCTAAGAATTTGCGAAAGAGTATTTAAACTAGGAAGGGGGGGCAAAAGAGTGGAATTACAAGAGTCCAATTGCCCCCCGAAACAATGCCAGAACAGGTCAGAAGCACAGAGGTTAAGAAATGATAAGCTCAGAGTCCTGTCTACAAATGCTTGCAGTTTAGGTAAAAAAATCAATGAACTTGGGTCAATAATGGCATCTGAGAATGTAGATTTAGTGGCTGTTACGGAGACATGGTTTAATGAAAGAAATGACTGGGACATAACCATACCAGGATACTCTTTATACAGAAGAGACAGAGGAGGCAAGAAAGGAGGAGGAGTGGCCCTGTATGTGAAAGACAGCATTAAATCTAACCTAATACAAGTTGGTGAGGCCAACATAGAGTCAGTTTGGGTTACGTTGCAGTTTGCTAATCATGCAGTAACTCGTTGTAAGATTCTGGTACCTCTGGTACCCTTAATTTCCATTTCCTTTCAATATGCGTCCCACCTTTCTAATTAGGTGGTACGCATACACCTTTAAGACGGATGACGTCATCGCCGAGCGCCGCTCTGAGCGGCTATTTCAACCGCCGGCGTTCTCTCTCACGTTGTTCGTTCAATGTGCCTGTGCTTATGTGCCTGTGTGTCTACATGCTTACAAGCTTGTCTCGCTGCCGGAACCTCCAGCTATTTGCTTTTACCTGGAACAGACCGGAACCTCGCTACCGATCCCTGTATCTCGCTACTGGATCACTCCCTTACTACTGGACCCCTCTACTACTAACCTTACTAGTGATAAGTACCCCACAGGGGAATCCTCCATAACCTAACTTACACTACCTACCTCTGCACATTAAGGACTGTTACTATCTATGCATACTAATTCTATCATCTGCACTGTTACATAGATTGCTAGCTCTTGAGTCTACTACCATCTATCCTTGCACTGGGTTAGCCTATCCTGTATTTGTCATCTGCTGTCCTTACCACCTGTTACCATACTCGATTACTAACCTATCTGCATTCTACCTAAATACCATCTAATACTCTCCTGAACATTTCTATCAAGTGCTTACCATCTCTCACTGTTCACACCTGTCCCTTCAGCACATCACCTTCATACTATCATATACATCCTATCACTCCAGGAACATCTCATTGAGTGTGTATATATCTGTATGCTGAAGCTGACAGGCCCACGGTGATGAGTCTGGAGAGTTGGATCTGGTATTCAACACATCTCTACATGACTACTGAGTGGAGATTCTGCAGCTGCAAATCCAGCCTACTACAAAAACGTAGGAGCGTACAGATTGAACGAACCTAAAAAAATGGATTCAGCAGAATTACCCACTCAAGTGACACAATTAACACAACAAGTAAATTCATTGATGCTTGCTCTTACTGAAGTAAAAGAAGAAAATCAAACTCTGACACAGCAGGTAACCCGTCTTTCACGGCTTACTGCTGCTCAGCCCCCTGAACCTAAAATAAACCCTCCCCTAGTGTTTACAGGTGATGGGAAAAAATTTTGTGAATTCAAAAACGCATGTCAATTGCTTTTTTTGTTAAAACCTCGTACATACCCTACTGATCAAATTAAAGTCTGTACCGTTATTTCATACTTAACGGGTGATCCACGGGCCTGGGCAGACTCTCTCTTTGAGAAAAATGATCAGATTCTAAACACCTATTCCTTATTTTTAGCGGAACTCGCTAGTTTATATGAAGACCCCAATAGGCAGAGTACTGCTGATATTCAATTGAGGGCTTTAAAACAAGGAAGGAGACCTGTAGAAGACTTTGTAGCGGAGTTCAAAAGATGGACCCTTGATTCAGGGTGGAATGATACATCTCTGAGAACTCAATTCAGACTCGGGTTGTCAGAAGCTGTTAAAGACGAGCTCGCCCGAGCGGATTCACCTGGCACCTTGGATGCCTTAATACAACTCAGTATCAACATCGACAGGCGATTGCGAGAAAGAAAGGCTGAGAAAATGGGAATGCCATTGTCTAGTCCTTCTCGGATTTCGGCCGTTGACCCTACTCCCATGGAGGTAGGAACCATACGCCCACCTTTATCAACTACTGAACGAGCCAGAAGAAGATCCAGAAACCTCTGCATGTACTGCGCATCCCCGGATCATTCGATAAGCGTCTGTCCCCTTGTCCGCAAAAAAGAGGGTGAGTGTTCACATGTCTTGCTAGGAGGATTAACGACTTCCTTTTCTAACCCCTATCTCTTTGTTCATTTGACATTACAGTGGGACTAGACTAGGATTACCACCAAGGCTATGATCGACACTGGATCTTGTGGAAACTATATTGATACATGTTTTGTTACCTTAAATAAAATACCTATTATTTCAAAACCTAAACCTGTTTCTGTTAGTTTCATTAACGGTATTCCGCTATCTTCTGGTCCAATCACCAACCAGACACAAGCACTCCTTGTCACTGCTAACGAGTCTCATAGGGAGACCACCACTTTTGATATACTATCTTCACCCCATTTTTCTATTATTTTGGGACTTCCTTGGTTACACACACATCAACCAATCATAGATTGGAACCGACGGACTTTAACTTTCCCTTCTCACCATTGCGAGATTACGTGTAACCTCCCATCTTTTGGAAAGATCCTGTCTGTGGTGTCAGATGAGATTGCACCATTATGCTATCAGGATCTGTCCGAAGTATTCCTTGAGAAAAATGCTCAAGTGTTGCCTCCCCATAGGGATTATGATTGCACTATCGATCTACTCACTAACAGCAAATTGCCTTTCGGTCATGTTTATCCTCTTTCACAGGATGAACTTTCTCATCTCAAGGAATACTTAGATGAAAATTTGAAAAAAGGGTTCATCAGACCCTCTACTTCTTCCACAGCTGCAGGACTTTTCTTTGTCCGCAACAAGGATTCCAGTCTTAGGCCTATTATCGATTATAGGCAATTAAATATGATTACAATAAAGGATCGCTATCCTTTACCGCTCATCCCTGAACTCATCGAACAAGTGCGTGGGGCTACTTACTTCTCTAAATTGGACCTAAAAGGGGCATACAACCTAATCCGAATCCGTGACGGAGATGAGTGGAAAACAGCATTCAGAACCAGATATGGATTATTCGAATATCTTGTGATGCCATTCGGGTTGTGTAATGCTCCCGCAGCTTTTCAAAGGTTCATAAACGACATCTTTAGAGACTTACTTGATGTCTGTGTTGTGGTATATCTGGACGATAAACTTATCTATTCTCGATCTTTGTCTGAACATATAAAACATGTAAGACTTGTGTTATCCAAATTACTCGCACACAATCTATACGTGAAATTAAAAAAATGCCTATTTCATAAAGAAGAAATATTATTCCTAGGATACATCATATCCAAAACCGGAATCAAGATGGATATGAGCAAGATATCCTGTATTCTGGATTGGCCTATACCAACAACTCGTAAGGCATTACAGCGATTCCTTGGATTTTCAAACTTCTATAGGAAGTTCATCAAGAACTTTTCTGCTATTGTGAGACCTCTCACACAACTGACAAGTATAAAGAAACCATTCAAATGGTCAGAAGAAGCAAATCAAGCTTTCTGCTTGTTAAAATCAAGCTTTACTTCTGCTCCCATACTACGCCATCCAGACCCATCCCTCCAATATATTCTGGAGGTAGATGCGTCAAATATGGCAGTAGGAGCAGTTCTCTCCCAACGACCAACAAATACTTCACCACTTCACCCAGTTGCTTTCTTCTCAAAATCACTAAGCAGCCCAGAGGTGAATTACCCAGTGGGTGAAAAGGAGTTGCTTGCCATAAAACTGGCTCTGGAGAATTGGCGACATCTACTTGAAGGTACCCGGTTACCAATACTCATATATACAGATCATAAAAACCTTCAATACCTCCAGACTAACAAAACTCTCTCCCACCGGCAGGTACGATGGTCATTATTCTTCCTAAGATTCAACTTCCTAGTGGCCTGCAGACAAAAATAAAAAAGTGGATGCGCTATCACGATTAACCGAAGATAACTGCGCCGAAATCCCTTCTATTCCTATAATACCCTATGAACGTATTATTGGTGTTGTTCGTTCCTTGAAGGAAGAGATTTTGCACAGTATAGGATTGGATTCACCTCCACCACAACTAAGTACTGATGCAGAAGGCTTCCTCTATTACAACGACAAACTCTACATACCCCCTACTATGCGCACCAAGATCTTGGAGTTATCACATGATGTGCCCATGGCAGGACATATGGGTATGACGAAAACCCTTAATTTGCTTACCAGGCAGTTTTGGTGGCCTGAAATGAAGACGTCTGTACAAAAATTTGTTTCTTCATGTGACATCTGTGCAAGGTCCAAAATTGACACTACAAAACCATCTGGTCTACTCTGCAGTCTACCAATACCCCAGGTTCCATGGGAAGTTGTGTCCTTAGACTTTATAGTAGAACTACCACCATCTAAAGGATTTAATACCATTCTAGTGTCAGTGGACCACCTGACAAAGATGGCACATTTCATTGCTATTCGCAGACTACCTTCATCTAAACAAACAGCGGAACTACTGATGAAACGTGTTCAAGTTACATGGAATTCCAAAGACTCTTTTATCCGACCGTGGTTCACAGTTCATCTCCAAATTTTGGCAAGCTCTTTGTCAAATATTACGGATTGAGCGAAAGCTCACTTTACCCTACCACCCTCAGACCAACGGACAGACTGAAAGAGTCAACCAGTGTATAGAACAATATCTACGCTGCTACACATCATACCTACAGGATGATTGGGTGGACCTTCTCCCTCTGGCGGAATTTGCTTATAACAACGCAACCCACAGTACTACTAAGCAAAGTCCGTTCTACTTGAACTATGGGTTTCATCCCACACTTCTTCCACCACGCATCCTGCCATCAAGTAACCCAGTAGCCTCAGACTATCTTACCCAAATAAAATACTCTCTGGGTTTACTTAATACCACTATCTCACACGCTCATAGTCAACAAAAAAGGTACTACGACCTTCGTAGAAGACCTTCTCCTCGGTATGCTATTGGTGACCTCGTTTGGCTATCGACAAAAAAATTAAGGTTAAAGATCCCTAGCAAAAAGCTTGGACCTTTATTTCTGGGACCCTTCCCAATTAAGAAACTTATTGGAAAAGCTGCAGTACAGCTCACCTTACCGGCAGATCTCAAGATCCATCCCATCTTCCATGTGTCGCTGCTGAAACCCCATGTTCCTAACCAAGGAATAAGGCCTACCATCTTGCCTCCACCTCCAGTACAAGTTGAAGGCGGAGAAGAATATGAGATTAAGGAGATTTTGGATTCTCGTATCCATAGAGGAAGACTCCAGTATCTCATAAGATGGAAGAACTATGGACCCCAAGACGACACCTGGTTGGATACCTCTGATGTTCACGCACCTAGGCTTATACGAAGGTTTCACTCGAAATACCCGGAGAAACCAGTGCTATAGGCCTTCCCGGAGCTGGCCTTAAGGGGGGGTACTGTAAGATTCTGGTACCCTTAATTTCCATTTACTTTCAATATGCGTCCCACCTTTCTAATTAGGTGGTACGCATACACCTTTAAGATGGATGACGTCATCGCCGAGCGCCGCTCTGAGCGGCTATTTCAACCGCCGGCGTTCTCTCTCACGTTGTTCGTTCAATGTGCCTGTGCCTGTGCTTATGTGCCTGTGTGTCTACATGCTTACAAGCTTGTCTCGCTGCCGGAACCTCCAGCTATTTGCTTTTACCTGGAACAGACCGGAACCTCGCTACTGATCCCTGTATCTCGCTACTGGATCACTCCCTCACTACTGGACCCCTCTACTACTAACCTTACTAGTGATAAGTACCCCACAGGGGAATCCTCCATAACCTAACTTACACTACCTACCTCTGCACATTAAGGACTGTTACTATCTATGCATACTAATTCTATCATCTGCACTGTTACATAGATTGCTAGCTCTTGAGTCTACTACCATCTATCCTTGCACTGGGTTAGCCTATCCTGTATTTGTCATCTGCTGTCCTTACCACCTGTTACCATACTCGATTACTAACCTATCTGCATTCTACCTAAATACCATCTAATACTCTCCTGAACATTTCTATCAAGTGCTTACCATCTCTGTCACTGTTCACACCTGTCCCTTCAGCACATCACCTTCATACTATCATATACATTCCACCACTCCAGGAAAATCTTATTGAGTGTGTATATCTGTATTCTGAAGCTGACAGGCCCACAGTGATGAGTCTGGAGAGTTGGATCTGGTTATTCAACACATCTCTACATGACTACTGAGTGGAGATTCTGCAGCTGCAAATCCAGCCTACTACAAAAACGCAGGAGCGTTACACTCGTGTAGATGTGATATATAGACCACCTGGTCAAGTCAAAGAACTAGATGATCTACTAGTTGAAGAAATAGCTAAAATGACAATGAAAGGAGAAGTTATCATTATGGGAGATTTCAATCTTCCAGATATAAACTGGAAAACCAGGAGTACAGATATTCTAAATTCCCTACTGGGGTTGTCTCTGCAACAAGTGGTTGAGGAGCCAACCCGGAGGGAGGCCATTTTGGATTTGGTATTCACAAATGGGGATTCGGTATATGATGTCATTGTAGGCGAAACCTTGGGATCCAGTGATCACCAGTCAGTGTGGTTTAATATAAGAACTGTGAAAGAATCACACCACACAAAAACAAAATCTGATCTGGTGTAGCTCTGCATAGAAGCCAATCAGATTCCATGTTCTTTTGGTTAAGCTTAATTGAACAAGCTGAAGTTGAGAAGCACAATACACTTTAGGGGGGGGAACCTTTAGGGGAATCAAAAATGGAGAACGATCTGGGAGTCTTAGTAGAGGAGAGACTAAGCAATAGCATGCAATGTCAAGCGGCAGCTGGCAGAATATTAGCATGCATAAAGAAAGGGATGTATTCCAGAGATAAGACTATAATCCTTCCACTTTATAAAACTCTGGTCCGACCACATCTGGAGTATTCTGTCCAGCTTAGAAAAAAAGCTGTTCAGTCGAAGGGATTGCATGAAGACTCGGGGGCATACAATGCGATTAGAGGAGAAGCGTTTTAACCTCAGGCAACGTGGGGGGTTCTTTACTGTTAGGGCTACAAGATTGTGGAATTCTCTACCACAAGAGGTGGTTTCTGCAGGTAGTATGGTGGCTTTCAAAAGACTACTAGACGTACATCTCAAGGATCAGAACATTCAGGGGTATGCGAGATGATTACAGCCACACACACCTACACAGGTTGAACTGGATGGACTATAGTCTTTATTCAACCTCACCTACTATGTAACTATGTAAAAGTTTTAGATTTTAGAAAAACCGACTTTTCAAAAATGAAATTAGTCATAAATGAGTCCTTATCAGACTGGAACGGATTACATGGAGTCCAGGAGAAATGGGACTACTTAAAAGGTGCATTATTGAAGGCAACAGAAAATTGCATTAGACTTGTCAGTAAAAGCAAAAAAAAGGAAGAGACCACTGTGGTACTCTGCAGAAGTGGCCCAAATCATTAAAAATACAAAGCTAGCATTTTGTAATTATAAAAAAACCCAGAGCAATGAAGATAAGGAAATCTACAAGATTAGGCAGAAAGAGGCCAAGCAAGTTATAAGAACTTCTAAAGCGCAGGCAGAAGAAAAACTAGCTCAGTCTATGAAAAAGGGGGATAAGACATTCTTCAGATATATAAATGAAAAAAGGAAATTAAAACAAGGAATAACTAAATTAAAAACAAAGGACGGAAGGTATGTAGAAGAGAATAAAGGGCTAGCCAACTGCCTTAATGAATACTTCTGTTCAGTTTTTACAGAAGAAAAAGAAGGAGAAGGACCTCCACTTGAAAGGATGACTAATGAATCGTTTGATGCATGTGTCTTTACAGAGGAAGACGTTCTAAGATTGCTGTCTAAAGTAAAGACAAATAAGTCACAGGGTCCTGATGAGATACACCCAAAATTATTAAAAGAGCTTAGTGGTGAGCTGGCAAAACCATTAACAGATTTATTTAACCAATCATTAGTAACAGGAGTCGTCCCGGAAGATTGGAAATTGGCAAATGTCGTGCCCATTCACAAGAAAGGTAGTAGGGAGGAATCGAGCAACTATAGACCAGTGAGTCTGACATCAATAGTAGGCAAATTAATGGCAACCCTATTAAAGGATAGGATTGTGGAACATCTTAAATCCCATGGATTGCAAGATGAAAAACAACATGGGTTTACTTCAGGGAGATCATGTCAAACAAATCTTATAGATTTTTTTGACTGGGTGACTAAAATAATAGACGGTGGAGGTGCAGTAGACATTGCATATCTAGATTTTAGTAAGGCTTTTGACACTGTCCCACATAGAAGACTTATCAATAAACTGCAGTCATTGAGCATGGACTCCCATATTGTTGAGTGGATTAGGCAGTGGCTGAGTGACAGACAACAGAGGGTTGTAGTCAATGGAGAACATTCAGAACAAGGTCATGTTACCAGTGGGGTACCTCAGGGATCTGTACTGGGACCAATTTTGTTTAATATCTTCATAAGTGATATTACAAAAGGCCTCGATGGTAAGGTTTGTCTTTTTGCTGATGACACAAAGATATGTAACAGGGTTGATGTTCCTGGAGGGAAACGCCAAATGGAAAAGGATTTAGGAAAACTAGAAGAATGGTCAGAACTCTGGCAACTGAAATTTAATGTGGATAAGTGCAAGATAATGCACCTGGGGCGTAAAAACCCAAGGGCAGAATATAGAATATTTGACACAGTCCTGACCTCAGTATCTGAGGAAAGGGATTTAGGAGTAATTATTTCAGAAGACTTAAAGGTGGGAAGACAATGTAATAGAGCAGCACGAAATGCCAGCAGAATGCTTGGATGTATAGGGAGAGGTATAAGCAGTAGAAAGAGAGAAGTGCTTATGCCGCTGTACAGAACACTGGTGAGACCTCACTTGGAGTATTGTGCGCAGTACTGGAGGCCATATCTCCAGAAGGATATAGATACTCTAGAGAGAGTTCAGAGAAGAGCTACTAAACTAGTACATGGATTGCAGGAATGGGTGGAGGAGGGATTGGAAGGGGGAGGGGTTGGATGGAGGAGGGATTGGAAGGGGGAGGGGTTGGATGGGGGAGGGGTTGAATGGAGGAGGGATTGCATTACCTTCCACATCAATGGAATTTATTAACGCCAAAGACAAACATGAGAAGTAAATACAACGCCAATGTCCGGGATGACAATTTCTGTGGTTTGATAGCTGACGCGTTTCGGAGGACGTCCCCTTCCTCGGAGTTGGGCCAATTCTCTGAGGCCACCGTATGTTAGAAAACGTATTTCCCTCCCCACCAATCAGCTGCCCTGGGTGGGACCGAGACATTAAAACTCATCAAGAATGAGAATCATCTAGCAGGAAAAGACTCGTCCGCCTTCACCCCGACACAGCGCACAATATAATCGTCTGCCATTGGTCAGTGTCCTGTATAATCGTCTGCCATTGGTCAGTGTCCTGTATAATCGTCTGCCATTGGTCAGTGTCCTGTATAATCGTCTGCCATTGGTCGGTGCCCTGTATACTCGTCTGCCATTGGTCGGTGTCCTGTATAATCGTCTGCCATTGGTCAGTGTCCTGTATAATCGTCTGCCATTGGTCGGTGTCCTGTATAATCGTCTGCCATTGGTCAGTGTCCTGTATACAATATGTGAAGTTATTTGTGGGTCCCCTCGCTCACACCAGATGCCCGCTTTTGAGTGTTTATCTCTAATTGATATCTTTCGGTTTGCAGTCCCCGGAACGCCACACATCACCCGGGAAAAGACTTCCCGGTGTTCTGTCAGATCACGAATGGAAGCGACTGACTGGGAATTCGTTCCGCCGCTCGCAGGTTTGCTAATCTGAGAGAACAGCTGCAGTCCGAAGGCGGCGGCGGACATCTTGCTACACCCAGCCAAGTATTGGATTTCAGACTTGTATCAATAAAATCGGCTTGTATTCTTCTCAGGGCTGCTGATAGGGGGGGACCACCAGTCCTCCTGCGGGGGCCCCAACAGCATGGGGAATCGGTGCGGTCAGGCAGAGGCAATTACAGAAGGAAGCCCTGTGCAGCTCTCTGCAGCAGCTGAAAGACAGTTTCTCTCTCCTCCTCCTGCCAGCTTTCAGCCGCTGCAGGGAGAGACACAGACACAGGGCATTACTTCTCTGACACCCATCCCCCTCCTTGTTCTGTCTGCTTCTGATCCCCTCCCCCCCCTTCACTGTTTTCCCCACCCCTGCAGCACTGCAGGCTTCCTTGTCCTATAAAAAAACAAATTATAAAAAAATAAAATGATAATAATGTAATTCAAAAAATTGCAAAATAAGATTGTAAACATTAAAAAAAACAAAAGGTTAAAATTAACCACTTGCCGACCGCTGGAAGTACATTTACTGCGGCGGTCAGCCCCGTGCAGGCAAAGTGACGTATGAGTACGCGAGCCAATAGGGGGCGACCGTGTGCCGCCGCCCCCGCTTGTTCACTGTCATCCCCGCGCGTGTGACCGGGACTCCGATGTCCGCCGGTCACCTGCGATCTCCTGCTGGAGAGAGAAAGGAAGGCGGTGATGGAAACAGAATTTTCGCTCTCTTTTTGTTTATAGCGCAAAAAGTAAAAATCACACCGGTGATGAAATTCCACCAATAGAAATCTCTGTTTGTGGGGAAAACATGACATCAATTTCATTTATGTACAGCGTCGCACGACCGCGCAATTGTCTGTTATGCTACATGTAGACGGGACATTTTATAAAGTCCTCTGAACGCTGGAATTTAACCGCTATGTAAAGGATGAGGAAAATGTCCGTTCTGTCACGTTTGCGCTCAGATCCGTTTTTAGAGGTCAAAAAATGATTCCCCTTAAGCCCCGGAAGATTTTACCCCCTTCCTGACCAGGGCCTATTTTGCAATTCGGCACTGCGTGACTTTAACGGACAATTGCGCGGTCGTGCGACACTGTACCTAAACGAAATTTACATCCTTTTTTCCCCACAAGCAGAGATTTCTTTTGGTGGTATTTGATCACCGCTGCGATTTTTACTTTTTGCGCTATAAAAAAGAGCGACAATTCTGAAAAAAAATAACAATATTTTTCACATTTTTTTAATATTAATTTTCTTTTAAAAAAAATCCACCACGGATCCTCCGTAGGCGGATCCATGGTGCTCAGTGAGGATCCCCGCTGAGCCGGCAGAGCGGAGAGGGAGGGGTCTCAGCCCCCGCTGCCATCTATGGGGGACCGCCTGTCCGCTCTCATCCGATCTGATCACTGAACGGGTGGAAAAATAGGCTTTCTCTTACGTCCTCCGACAGTCGCCGCCTCTTCATATTCGTCACAATGGGGTATTAGACTTTGCTCCGAAGGAGTAGCTAGGCAACAGAATATGTTAACATTAAAGCTTTTAACATATCCCACCCTCAAGGGGTGGTCCCCTCAGTCAATACCCTCCTACTTCCTGCAACCATATCTCAGTTTCAATGTCTAGCTTGTCAGGAGTGGCTGGCTCTCTCTGTGCTGGGGCTTTGTGCCCCAGACTCTTTCTTCTTTTTTGATTTTTTGTTTGAGTTTTCTCTCTACCTTTACTTAGCTGTTCTTTTTGTCAGCATTAGTTAGTTCTTCAGATGAAGAGGATCATGCGGACTGGGTCTCGGGCTGATCCCCCTGGTCGCAGGTCGTGGGTCAGTGGCTTCCCAGCCTGCCATCGAGCGTTCAGCCAGGTAACGCTCCTGGCACAATGAACGACCCATCCCTGTTCGGTGCAGGGATGATTGGTGAGGTGGCTACCTCACTGGATGCTGTGCGGTTTCTTAACCCCAATTCTGTGCGTCTTGTATGCGACTCTCCCTGCCTCATGTGCAGCGGCTTGTTCGCCTGTGCGGGTCCCCCACGCCATTGTGAGGTAAGTGTATCTATGTGGGGACCTGTCTGTCTGGGGGGGTGTCAGTCTGGGACTGTGTAACCTGTCTCTGTTCTCACTGTTTGTCTCCCTATCACTCGGCTGCATGCTGTGGGCTGCAAGGGGGGGGGGGAGCTGTGTGACACTGTGTGTGTCAGCCTTGTCAGTGTGAGAAGCTGTGTGCTGTGGGGCATGTTTTGTGGCATGTTTGGGCACTATACAGCGATCGCTGCGGCGATCTAACATGTTTTTTTATACATGGATAACATGTGTGCATTACTGTACTGTGGAGCGGCGGTTTCGGCGCCAAACGGCGCCATTTTGCCTACACTCGCTCCGGCCGCATGTTCTACATGCATGGCGGCCATTTTCTTGTAGCCTCCCATAGGCTTTAATAGAGCGCCCTGGCCGCATCACTTCCTCTTCTCCAGGATACACCGATCGAGGCAGCAGCAGCGGCGAGGGTCTCCTCAGGTTATATCCTTCTTATCCATTGCCTGTGTCAGTTTTATTGTCCCTGTGGGGGTCTCATTGTGCTTGTGTGTGGTGCGGTGGGCTGCGCTCGCCGCGCTTGTTAAAGGGGCAGTTAACCCTTTATTATCCGGCATTTGATATTGGGGCAATGGATTCTCAGGAGGGCAAATTTCCTACCGCCTTGGTGGAAAGCCAGGGGACCGCTGTTTCCCCCCCAGGGGGGGATTTAGCCACTATTGTGGCTGGCCTTGCTGCTCAGGTGCAGATGCTGGTGGCTGCTCAATCTACTAAGAGACCCAGAGTTTCTCTTTCCTCTGATTCTGAGGGTGAAGGTGATGGGGCTGTTATGGCGGGGGCCTCCTTATCGGGGTCCCGCTCCTCCCTGGATCTAGTGGGGTCCGAGGTGGAGGCTGAAGTTGAAGGGGTTGATAATTCTCCCCCTGGCTCGCCTGAAGAGCTTGCAATCATGGATGAATTGATTGCTTCCATAAAACAAACGCTGCGTTTGCAGGATGAAGTGTGTCCCCCCGCTGCCTTGGCGGCTTATGGGACGCAGAGAAAACGCAGGACGCCGCAGGTTTTTCCCTGCAATGATGATTTTCAGCGCGCTGTTAAGGAACAATGGCGCAATCTACGCAAACCTTTTGCGGTACCAAGTAGGTTCAAGCTGCGTTATCCTTTCTCGCCTTCCACTGATGAAAGGTGGTGTGTGCCACCCCCAGTGGATCACGCAATTGCGGTTTTAAACAAATCCACTGCGATTCCTGCAGAGGATTCCCCTGTGTTCCGTGATGCCACGGATAGGAGATTGGAGTCTCTTGCCCGTCATACTTACTCTGTTACGGGTTCTATGCTTAAGGCTCTGTTTGCCTCTCTCATGGCAGCCCAGGCTGTCGCAAGTTGGACGCAGATGCTTAGGCGCGTCCTAGTGGCCGATTCAGCCTCGCCGGCGACCCTGGATATGGTGGATCAAATCCACCAGGGTGTCATGTATCTGTGTGATGCGGACTTGGACTTAGTCCCGTTGGCTGCACGTGTGCACAGCGTGGCGGTGTTGTCTCGCCGCCTGGTTTGGTTGAAATGTTGGTCGGTGGACCAATCTTCACGTAAGACCTTAGCCAATCTGCCTTATGATGGGTCTCGCCTTTTTGGGGAGTCCTTGGATGTGTTGATTAAGGGGATCACCGGAGGTAAGAACACTCTCTTGCCCCATTTCCCCAAGGCTAAGGGGGCTTCTGGGAAGAAGCATGCTAATTTTCGGCCCCCTCAGGGGTCCTTTCGTGCCTTTCGGTCGCACTACAAGGGCAAACCGTTCAAAGGTCAAGGCTCTCAGAAGAAGCCCTGGTCTGGGAAACAGAAGTCCGGTCAATCCGGATCCGCAGCCCATAACAGTGCGGCCTGAAGGGGCGCCCTCACCCAGTTTTGGGGTGGGGGGACGCTTGCTCGGTTTTCTTCAACCCTGGTTGGCCCGCGTGCGGGACAGATGGGTTCAGGAGATCGTTCGATCTGGTTACAAGATCGAGTTTCTCTCTCGGCCGGAGAGCAGATTTTTTCCCTCAAATCTTCAACTGTCTCCAGAGCGTTTACGGGACCTGCACCTGGCGGTGCGGGACCGGAGGGCTCAGGGAGTGGTGGTTCCGGTGCCTCATTGGGACAGATTTCGGGGGTTTTATTCCAATCTGTTCACCGTGCCCAGGAAGGAGGGCAAGGTTCGTCCAATTCTGGACTTGAAGGCTCTGAACCGCTATGTGCGGGTTCGCAAGTTCCGCATGGAATCCCTGCGGTCGGTGGTGGCTGCCCTGGTTCCGGGGGAATTCATGGCCTCCATCGATTTGAAGGATGCGTATCTTCACATCCCCATTTTCAAGGGTCACCAGAGGTACCTTCGATTCGCCATTGCGGAGAATCACTACCAGTTCGTGGCGTTGCCTTTTGGTCTCGCCTCGGCTCCGCGGGTCTTCACCAAGGTGCTTGCACCGGTTCTGGCATTATTGAGGGCCCAGGGCATTTCTGTCCTGGGGTATCTGGACGACATTCTGGTTTGGTCTGCGACCAGCCAGGGTCTGGAGAAGGACCTGCCTGTCACGATGCAAACTCTGCAGGAGTTTGGTTGGACGATAAATTTTCCAAAGTCGACACTGAGTCCGTCGGTTCGTCTTCCCTACCTGGGAATGATCCTGGACTCGGTGCAGGCGAAGGTCTTCCTGCCGGAAGACAAACTCAGAACTCTTCAGGAGGAAGTCAGGTCCCTCAGGGACGTTCCGCACTCGTCTCTGCGGATGTGCATGAGATGTCTGGGATTGATGGTCTCGGCCTTCGAGGCGATTCCCTTCGCCCAGTTTCGCACGCGGGGTCTCCAAGCGGAGATCCTGTCCATGTGGGACGGGCGACCTCAATCTCTGGATCATCAAATCTCGTTGAGTCATCGCACCAGAAGAGACCTTCTGTGGTGGCTCCAGTCCCCGATGGTGTCCGGGGGCAAGTCGTTTTGTCCTATCTTGTGGACGGTGATCACCACGGATGCCAGCCTGTCGGGCTGGGGTGGTGTTCTGGGCGTTCTGTCCGCCCAGGGGACTTGGTCGGAGGGGGAGTCCTCCCTTCCGATCAACATTCTGGAATTGCGTGCGATAAATCTCTGTCTTCATCGCTGGACGGACCGGCTGCAGGGCTGCCCGGTTTGGGTGCAGACGGACAATGCCACGGCGGTGGCCTACATCAACCACCAAGGGGGCACCAGGAGTGCCCGAGCGGCTCGGGAAGTGGCCGACATTCTGTCTTGGGCCGAGACTCATGTCCCGGCGATAACGGCGGTTCACATTCCAGGGGTGGAGAACTGGCAGGCGGACTATCTGAGTTGCCAGACCCTGGATCAGGGGGAATGGTCTCTCCACCTGGCTGTCTTCCAGATGTTGTGCGCGAAGTGGGGTCTTCCAGATGTGGACCTGTTCGCGTCTCGTCTCAACAACAAGGTGAGAAGGTTCGTGGCAAGCACGCGCGACCCTCGGGCAGACGCGTCGGACGCGTTAGTGGCCCCGTGGCATCAGTACAAGCTGATGTACGCGCTTCCACCGATTCAGTTGCTGTCCAGGTTCCTTCGCAGGTTACACTCGGAACGCAGCACGGTGATTCTTGTGGCACCGGACTGGCCTCGCCGGTCCTGGTACGCAGACCTCGTGAATCTGGCGGTCGACGCCCCGTGGCGTCTGCCTCTTCGAGACGATCTCCTGTCTCAAGGACCGATATACCATCCTGCTTTACAGTCGCTGGCTTTGACGGCCTGGCTGTTGAGACCGAGGTCCTGAAGGAGAAGGGTCTCTCCCCAGAGGTCGTTCATACCTTGATCAACGCGAGGAAGTCTTCCTCGGGGAAGGTTTATTACCGTACTTGGAAGGCCTATTTTGCCTGGTGTGAGTCCAGGGGGTTTTCACCCCGCACGTACTCGGTTTCCCGAGTGCTGTCCTTCCTTCAAACGGGTGTCGATCAGCGTTTGGCGCTGGCTACGATAAAGGGTCAGGTGTCTGCGCTGGCCGTTCTGTTTCAACGTCCCGTGGCTTCCAACTCCTTGGTTGGCACCTTTGTTCAGGGAGTGCGGCATCTGGTTCCCCCTAGGAGGGAACCTCTGCCTCTTTGGGACTTGAATCTTGTTCTATCTGTGTTACAGCGTGCTCCTTTTGGACAGATCAGGGAGATCTCGTTGTCTATGTTGTCCAAAAAGGTCGCCTTTTTGGTTGCGATCACTTCGGCTCGCAGAGTGTCGGAGCTGGCGGCTTTGTCCTGCAAGTCTCCGTATCTTGTTGTTCATTTGGATAAGGTGGTCTTGCGACCTAATCCTTCTTTTCTTCCGAAGCGAGTTTCGGAATTCCATCTTAATGAAGATATTGTCTTGCCTTCGCTGTGCGCGAAGCCTAAACATCCAAAGGAGGTGAGACTACATTCTTTGGATGTTGTTCGGGCGATAAGGGTTTACCTTAAATCGACTGAGTCCTTTCGAAAGACAGACTCCTTGTTTGTTCTTCCAGAGGGTCCTCGGAAGGGCATGGCGGCGTCGGCCTCTACCATTGCCAAATGGATCAGGCAGACCATTGAACAGGCATATGCTTTGCAGGGGAAGGGTCCCCCTGTGCCTGTGAAGGCGCATTCTACTAGATCTCTGAGTACGTCTTGGGCCTGTCGTCATGGGGCTTCTGTAGCCCAGGTGTGTAAGGCGGCGACCTGGTCGACCGTACACACTTTCACAAAATTCTACAAAGTAGATGTTCAGGCATCGGCGGATGCTTCCTTTGGCCGCAAGGTTCTTAGTGCGGCAATTCCCTAGGGTCCCTTGTTGGGGACCTCTGGCTGTTGGGATAAGTTTTTATCCCCTGGTTATTTGTCTTTTCCTGGGTTGTTGCTCCTGTTGAGCACTTGTTTTTCCTGTAGCCCAGCTGGTTTCCTTCCTTTGGTAAGGTTCCTTTCTTTGATGCGGAGACTGCGTTGCCTTTCGGCGCGGATGCGTTTCCCACCCCTCATGTTTGCACTGCTTTGGGACGTCCCCATTGTGACGAATATGAAGAGGCGGCGACTGTCGGAGGACGTAAGAGAAAACGGAATTTTTGTAAAATCTTACCTGTAAAATTCCTTTCTCTGAGTCCTCCGACAGTCGCCGCCCCCGCCCCTCTTTTGGGGTTTGGTTGTATACTCTACTGCTATTCCACTAAAACTGAGATATGGTTGCAGGAAGTAGGAGGGTATTGACTGAGGGGACCACCCCTTGAGGGTGGGATATGTTAAAAGCTTTAATGTTAACATATTCTGTTGCCTAGCTACTCCTTCGGAGCAAAGTCTAATACCCCATTGTGACGAATATGAAGAGGCGGCGACTGTCGGAGGACTCAGAGAAAGGAATTTTACAGGTAAGATTTTACAAAAATTCCGTTTTCTATCCGTCCAGATTTCAGCACAGGATCGGATACGGATGGCAGCGGGTGTCAGAGGAGGTGTCAGTGGAGGTGTCAGTGGAGGTGTCAGTGGAGGTGTCAGTGGAGGTGTCAGAGGAGGTGTCAGAGGAGGTGTCAGAGGAGGTGTCAGTGGGTGTCAGAGGAGGTGTCAGTGGGTGTCAGTGGAGGTGTCAGAGGAGGTGTCAGTGGGTGTCAGTGGAGGTGTCAGAGGAGGTGTCAGTGGAGGTGTCAGAGGAGGTGTCTCCGCTGACATCCGCTGCCCCATAGAGCTGCATGGAGGATCCGATCCGCCTAAAAAAGTGACAGGAACCGGATCTGATCGGATCGCCTGTGTGATAGAGCCCTAAATCAAATTTTTTTAACATTTTAGGCCAATTTGTTTTCTGCTACATATGTTTGGTAAAAAGAAATTGCAATAAGCGTATTTTGATTGGTTTGCGTAAAAGTTATTGCGTTTACTAACTAAGGTAAAGATTTGTCATTTTTGGTGTTGTTTTTTTTAACGAGTAATGGCGGCGATCTGTGAATTTTTTTTTTGCGGTACTGCGACATTGCGGCCGACAGATTGGACCCCTAACTGACATTTTTGACACTTTTGGGGGTACCAGTGACATCACTACAGTAATTGGTGCTATACATATGCACTGTCACTGTACTAATGACACTGGCAGGGAAGGGGTTAACTTTACTGGTGATGCAGGGGTTAAGTGTGTCCCTAGGGGCGTGATTCTAACTGTGAGGGGGCGTAGCTTGTGATGTAACCACAGAGACATACAATCCTACATAGCAGGACCGTATGATCTCTGCAGTTACACCAGGGAGAATGACAGACGGCTTTGTTTACATCATCCGCCTGCCTTTCTCCCTCTCCAGCGGGAGATCGGAGCCGCCGGTCACTCACGCAGGGATGACAGTGAAGGAGCAGGGGTGGGAGCACGGCTCTGGTGGCACACACTCGCCCCCTATTGGCTCGCAGGAGAGCAGAGATGTATAGTAACTAAGTAGAAGTACTTCACTACTGTACTAAGTACGGAAAGGCGGTATCTGTACTTTCCTAGAGTAGAATTTTTTTCTCCTACTTCCACTTTTACTTCACTACATTTTTTTGATGATTTCAATACTTCTACTCCGATATTTATTTTTTGTGCTGCATAGTTACTCGTTACTATTATAAAAATTATCACTGCCAGAACAGTAGATGGAAGTCTCATGAAGATCAGAACATTGTGTATTATCAGCGCATAGGAAAATAAATGTTACTGTATGTATAAATAATAAAAAACAATATGATGTTCAAACTTTTCACTTCTTTCTTTAATAACTACATAACACAGTACTTCTACTTTTACTTTCAGTACTTGAGTAGCAAAATTAAAAAAAAAACGACTTGCAATACTTAAGTACAAAAAATGTTGAATACTTTACTACTTCTACTCAAGTATAGGTTTCCAGTACTTTATACAACTCTGGAGAGCGGGGGAGGGAACGCTCCTCCGGCGGCACACACTCGCCCCCTATTGGCTCACGGGTGAGTGACATATATAGACATCACTTTGCCCAGCAGGGGGGCGGTGATCCCTGCAGTAAATAGCGGTGCGGCGGTCGGTGAGAGGATAAAACGTTTGTTGTGTCACATTCGCTCTCAGATCCGTTTTTAGGGGTCAAAAAATGATTTCCCTCTAAATAGGAAAAACGGCGAGCGCTGAACACCGGGAAACTCTCCGAACTTCCTGACCGGAAATCTCCCAGAACTCAGCGAGGGTGAAGGACGGGGGGGGGAGGGAGGGGGGAAGATAACAGAGGGGGGAGGGGACTGCTGAAAAAAAAAACCCAACCCCCTCCTAAACGGCCGTCTACATGGAGCCTAAAAGTCACACAGTGCCGGTGTAACGTGAGAATTACCTACCCCGTGAGAAAAACCTACCCCTCGTCACTTCCGGCCAGGAACAGCTGAGCAGCGCAGCAGTGCGCATGCGCACAGCCCCGGAGACCTAATGGAAGAGCTGAGGATCAGACTAGTGCGCATGCTCAAAGCCCCGGAGACCTAATGGAAGAGCTGAGGATCAGACTAGTGCGCATGCTCACAGCCCCGGATACCTAATGGAAGAGCTGAGGATCAGACTAGTGCGCATGCTCAAAGCCCCGGATACCTAATGGAGGAGCTGAGGATCAGACTAGTGCGCATGCTCACAGCCCCGGATACCTAATGGAGGAGCTGAGGATCAGACTAGTGCGCATGCTCACAGCCCCGGATACCTAATGGAGGAGCTGAGGATCAGACTAGTGGGCATGCTCACAGCCCCGGATACCTAATGGAGGAGCTGAGGATCAGACTAGTGCGCATGCTCACAGCCCCGGATACCTAATGGAGGAGCTGAGGATCAGACTAGTGCGCATGCTCCCAGCCCCGGATACCTAATGGAGGAGCTGAGGATCAGACTAGTGCGCATGCTCCCAGCCCCGGATACCTAATGGAGGAGCTGAGGATCAGACTAGTGCGCATGCGCACAGCCCCGGATACCTAATGGAAGAGCTGAGGATCAGACTAGTGCGCATGCTCACAGCCCCGGATACCTAATGGAAGAGCTGAGGATCAGACTAGTGCGTGTGCTCACAGCCCCGGATACCTAATGGAAGAGCTGAGGATCAGACTAGTGCGCATGCTCACAGCCCCCGATACCTAATGGAGGAGCTGAGGATCAGACTAGTGCGCATGCGCACAGCCCCCGATACCTAATGGAAGAGCTGAGGATCAGACTAGTGAGCATGCTCACAGCCCCGGATACCTAATGGAGGAGCTGAGGATCAGACTAGTGCGCATGCTCACAGCCCCGGAGACCTAATGGAAGAGCTGAGGATCAGACTAGTGCGCATGCTCACAGACCCAGATACCTAATGGAGGAGCTGAGGATCAGACTATTGCGCATGCGCACAGCCCCGGATACCTAATGGAAGAGCTGAGGATCAGACTAGTGCGCATGCTCACAGCCCTGGATACCTAATGGAAGAGCTGAGGATCAGACTAGTGCGCATGCTCACAGCCCCGGATACCTAATGGAAGAGCTGAGGATCAGAGTAGTGCGCATGCTCACAGCCCCGGAGACCTAATGGAGGAGCTGAGGATCAGACTATTGCGCATGCTCACAGCCCCGATACCTAATGGAAGAGCTTAGGATCAGACAAGTGCGCATGCTCACAGCCCCGGAGACCTAATGGAGGAGCTGTTGTGTCACATTCGCTCTCAGATCCGTTTTTAGGGGTCAAAAAATGATTTCCCTCTAAATAGGAAAAACGGCGAGCGCTGAACACCGGGAAACTCTCCGAACTTCCTGACCGGAAATCTCCCGGAACTCAGCGAGGGTGAAGGACGGGGGGGGGGAGGGGGGAAGATAACAGAGGGGGGAGGGGACTGCTGAAAAAAAAACCCCAACCCCCTCCTAAACGGCCGTCTACATGGAGCCTAAAAGTCACACAGTGCCGGTGTAACGTGAGAATTACCTACCCCGTGAGAAAAACCTACCCCTTGTCACTTCCGGCCAGGAACAGCTGAGCAGCGCAGCAGTGCGCATGCGCACAGCCCCGGAGACCTAATGGAGGAGCTGAGGATCAGACTAGTGTGCATGCTCACAGCCCCGGATACCTAATGGAAGAGCTGAGGATCAGACTAGTGCGCATGCTCAAAGCCCCGGATACCTAATGGAGGAGCTGAGGATCAGACTAGTGCGCATGCTCACAGCCCCGGATACCTAATGGAAGAGCTGAGGATCAGACTAGTGCACATGCTCACAGCCCCGGATACCTAATGGAAGAGCTGAGGATCAGACTAGTGCGCATGCTCAAAGCCCCGGATACCTAATGGAGGAGCTGAGGATCAGACTAGTGCGCATGCTCACAGCCCCGGATACCTAATGGAGGAGCTGAGGATCAGACTAGTGCGCATGCTCACAGCCCCGGATACCTAATGGAGGAGCTGAGGATCAGACTAGTGCGCATGCTCACAGCCCCGGATACCTAATGGAGGAGCTGAGGATCAGACTAGTGCGCATGCTCACAGCCCCGGATACCTAATGGAGGAGCTGAGGATCAGACTAGTGCGCATGCTCCCAGCCCCGGATACCTAATGGAGGAGCTGAGGATCAGACTAGTGCGCATGCTCCCAGCCCCGGATACCTAATGGAGGAGCTGAGGATCAGACTAGTGCGCATGCTCCCAGCCCCGGATACCTAATGGAGGAGCTGAGGATCAGACTAGTGCGCATGCGCACAGCCCCGGATACCTAATGGAAGAGCTGAGGATCAGACTAGTGCGCATGCTCACAGCCCCGGATACCTAATGGAAGAGCTGAGGATCAGACTAGTGAGCATGCTCACAGACCCAGATACCTAATGGAGGAGCTGAGGATCAGACTAGTGCGCATGCTCACAGACCCAGATACCTAATGGAGGAGCTGAGGATCAGACTAGTGCGCATGCTCACAGCCCCGGATACCTAATGGAGGAGCTGAGGATCAGACTAGTGTGCATGCTCACAGCCCCGGAGACCTAATGGAGGAGCTGAGGATCAGACTAGTGCGCATGCTCACAGCCCTGGATACCTAATGGAAGAGCTGAGGATCAGACTAGTGCGCATGCTCACAGCCCTGGATACCTAATGGAAGAGCTGAGGATCAGACTAGTGCGCATGCTCACAGACCCAGATACCTAATGGAGGAGCTAAGGATCAGACTATTGCGCATGCGCACAGCCCCGGATACCTAATGGAAGAGCTGAGGATCAGACTAGTGCGCATGCTCACAGCCCTGGATACCTAATGGAAGAGCTGAGGATCAGACTAGTGCGCATGCTCACAGCCGCGGAGACCTAATGGAGGAGCTGAGGATCAGACTAGTGAGCATGCTCACAGCCCCGGATACCTAATGGAGGAGCTGAGGATCAGACTAGTGCGCATGCTCACAGCCCCGGATACCTAATGGAGGAGCTGAGGATCAGACTAGTGCGCATGCTCACAGCCCCGGAGACCTAATGGAGGAGCTGAGGATCAGACTAGTGCGCATGCTCACAGCCCTGGATACCTAATGGAAGAGCTGAGGATCAGACTAGTGTGCATGCTCACAGCCCTGGATACCTAATGGAAGAGCTGAGGATCAGACTAGTGCGCATGCTCACAGACCCAGATACCTAATGGAGGAGCTAAGGATCAGACTATTGCGCATGCGCACAGCCCCGGATACCTAATGGAAGAGCTGAGGATCAGACTAGTGCGCATGCTCACAGCCCCGGATACCTAATGGAAGAGCTGAGGATCAGACTAGTGCGCATGCTCACAGCCCCGATACCTAATGGAAGAGCTTAGGATCAGACTAGTGCGCATGCTCACAGCCCCGGAGACCTAATGGAGGAGCTGAGGATCAGACTAGTGCGCATGCTCACAGCCCCGGTGACCTAATGGAGGAGCTGAGGATCAGACTAGTGCGCATGCTCACAGCCCCCGATACCTAATGGAAGAGCTGAGGATCAGACTAGTGAGCATGCTCACAGCCCCGGATACCTAATGAAGGAGCTGAGGATCAGACTAGTGCGCATGCTCACAGCCCCGGAGACCTAATGGAAGAGCTGAGGATCAGACTAGTGCGCATGCTCACAGACCCAGATACCTAATGGAGGAGCTGAGGATCAGACTATTGCGCATGCGCAGAGCCCCGGATACCTAATGGAAGAGCTGAGGATCAGACTAGTGCGCATGCTCACAGCCCTGGATACCTAATGGAAGAGCTGAGGATCAGACTAGTGCGCATGCTCACAGCCCCGGATACCTAATGGAGGAGCTGAGGATCAGACTAGTGCGCATGCTCACAGCCCCGGATACCTAATGGAGGAGCTGAGGATCAGACTAGTGCACATGCTCACAGCCCCGGATACCTAATGGAAGAGCTGAGGATCAGACTAGTGCGCATGCTCAAAGCCCCGGATACCTAATGTAGGAGCTGAGGATCAGACTAGTGCGCATGCTCACAGCCCCGGATACCTAATGGAGGAGCTGAGGATCAGACTAGTGCGCATGCTCACAGCCCCGGATACCTAATGGAGGAGCTGAGGATCAGACTAGTGCGCATGCTCACAGCCCCGGATACCTAATGGAGGAGCTGAGGATCAGACTAGTGCGCATGCTCACAGCCCGGATACCTAATGGAGGAGCTGAGGATCAGACTAGTGCGCATGCTCACAGCCCCGGATACCTAATGGAGGAGCTGAGGATCAGACTAGTGCGCATGCTCACAGCCCCGGATACCTAATGGAGGAGCTGAGGATCAGACTAGTGCGCATGCTACCAGCCCCGGATACCTAATGGAGGAGCTGAGGATCAGACTAGTGCGCATGCTCACAGCCCCGGATACCTAATGGAGGAGCTGAGGATCAGACTAGTGCGCATGCTCACAGCCCCGGATACCTAATGGAGGAGCTGAGGATCAGACTAGTGCGCATGCTCACAGCCCCGGATACCTAATGGAGGAGCTGAGGATCAGACTAGTGCGCATGCTCCCAGCCCCGGATACCAAATGGAGGAGCTGAGGATCAGACTAGTGCGCATGCTCCCAGCCCCGGATACCTAATGGAGGAGCTGAGGATCAGACTAGTGCGCATGCTCACAGCCCCGGATACCTAATGGAGGAGCTGAGGATCAGACTAGTGCGCATGCTCACAGCCCCGGATACCTAATGGAAGAGCTGAGGATCAGACTAGTGCGCATGCTCACAGCCCTGGATACCTAATGGAAGAGCTGAGGATCAGACTAGTGCGCATGCTCACAGCCCTGGATACCTAATGGAAGAGCTGAGGATCAGACTAGTGCGCATGCTCACAGACCCAGATACCTAATGGAGGAGCTGAGGATCAGACTAGTGCGCATGCTCACAGACCCAGATACCTAATGGAGGAGCTGAGGATCAGACTAGTGCGCATGCTCACAGCCCTGGATACCTAATGGAAGAGCTGAGGATCAGAATAGTGCGCATGCTCACAGCCCTGGATACCTAATGGAAGAGCTGAGGATCAGACTAGTGCGCATGCTCACAGCCCCGGAGACCTAATGGAGGAGCTGAGGATCAGACTAGTGCGCATGCTCACAGCCCCGGATACCTAATGGAGGAGCTGAGGATCAGACTAGTGCGCATGCTCACAGCCCCGGATACCTAATGGAAGAGCTGAGGATCAGACTAGTGCGCATGCTCACATCCCCGGAGACCTAATGGAGGAGCTGAGGATCAGACTAGTGCGCATGCTCACAGCCACGGATACCAAATGGAGGAGCTGAGGATCAGACTAGTGCGCATGCTCACAGCCCCGGATACCTAATGGAAGAGCTGAGGATCAGACTAGTGCGCATGCTCACAGCCCCGGATACCTAATGGAAGAGCTGAGGAGCAGACTATTGCGCATGCGCACAGCCCCGGATACCTAATGGAAGAGCTGAGGATCAGACTAGTGCGCATGCTCACAGCCCCGGATACCTAATGGAAGAGCTGAGGATCAGACTAGTGCGCATGCTCCCAGCCCCGGATACCTAATGGAGGAGCTGAGGATCAGACTAGTGCGCATGCTCACAGCCCCGGAGACCTAATGGAGGAGCTGAGGATCAGACTAGTGCGCATGCTCACAGCCCCGGATACCTAATGGAAGAGCTGAGGATCAGACTAGTGCGCATGCTCACAGCCCCGGATACCTAATGGAGGAGCTGAGGATCAGACTAGTGCGCATGCTCACAGCCCCGGATACCTAATGGAGGAGCTGAGGATCAGACTAGTGCGCATGCTCACAGCCCCGGATACCTAATGGAGGAGCTGAGGATCAGACTAGTGCGCATGCTCACAGCCCCGGATACCTAATGGAAGAGCTGAGGATCAGACTAGTGCGCATGCTCACAGCCCCGGATACCTAATGGAAGAGCTGAGGATCAGACTAGTGCGCATGCTCACAGCCCCGGATACCTAATGGAGGAGCTGAGGATCAGACTAGTGCGCATGCTCACAGCCCCGGATACCTAATGGAGGAGCTGAGGATCAGACTAGTGCGCATGCTCACAGCCCCGGATACCTAATGGAAGAGCTGAGGATCAGACTAGTGCGCATGCTCACAGCCCCGGATACCTAATGGAGGAGCTGAGGATCAGACTAGTGCGCATGCTCACAGCCCCGGATACCTAATGGAGGAGCTGAGGATCAGACTAGTGCGCATGCTCACAGCCCCGGATACCTAATGGAAGAGCTGAGGATCAGACTAGTGCGCATGCTCACAGCCCCGGATACCTAATGGAGGAGCTGAGGATCAGACTAGTGCGCATGCTCACAGCCCCGGATACCTAATGGAAGGAGCTGAGGATCAGACTAGTGCGCATGCTCACAGCCCCGGATACCTAATGGAAGAGCTGAGGATCAGACTAGTGCGCATGCTCACAGCTACATGCTCACAGCCAGCACATGCTCCAGCCCCGGATACCTAATGGAGAGCTGAGGATCAGACTAGTGCGCATGCTCACAGCCCCGGATACCTAATGGAGGAGCTGAGGATCAGACTAGTGCGCATGCTCACAGCCCCGGATACCTAATGGAGGAGCTGAGGATCAGACTAGTGCGCAT